>NC_138303.1:11085000-11320000 GCF_965601325.2 Salmo salar | reverse complement strand
AACAGTAACCTGGTTCTGGGATGTTATATCACCTGTTGTATCTACTGTATACTGTATGCTGACCAACAGTAACCTGGTCCTGGGATGTTATATAACCTGTTGTACCTACTGTATACTGTATGCTGGCCAACAGTAACCTAGTCCTGGGATGTTATACAACCTACTGTATATCAGGCTCAGCTGGGCTCTGGATAACCATCTGTTACAATGGTGTGTACAAGGTAGTTGTTGTGGAATTGGTAGATTACTTGTTAGATATTACTGCATGGTCGGAACTAGAAGCACAAGCATTTCGATACACTTGCATTAACACCTGCTAACCATATGTATGTGACAAATAAATTTGATTTGATTTGATCTACCTCAAGGTATATTATTCCACAGCATAGTTTCTATGGAGTTTTACACAGATGTCATTAATTAAACAATGTACAATGTCTGAAATTGAAAAACGATTGATTACTTATATCTAGAAGAAGAATACAGTATTTTACTGAACAATTTTCCTTACTGAATGTCTACTGTAAAGCAGAATGTTCCAAACAAACAATGATCAAAAATATAAAAGCAACATGCAACAATTTCAAAGACTTCACTGAGTTAAAGTTCATATGAGGAAATCAGTCAATTGAAATAAATTCATTAGGCCCTAATCTAAGGATTTCACATGACTGGGAATACAGATATGCATCTGTTGGTCACAAAACCAGTCAGTATCTTTTCTGACCACCATTTGCCTGATGTAGCGCGACACATCTCCTTCACACAGTTGATCAAATCAAATCAAGTTTTATTTGTCACATGCGCCAAATACAACAGGTGTAGTGAAATGCTTACAGTATGTACAAGCCCTTAACCAACAATGCAGTTCAAGAAATAGAGTTAAGAAAATATTTACTAACTTAAATAAAAAGCAACACAATAAAATAACAATACCGAGGCTACCGGTACCGAGTCAATGTGTGGGGTTAGTCGAGGTAATTTGTACGTTGGTAGGGGTGAAGTGATGATAAACTGTGAGTAGCAGCATGGGGGGGGGGGGGGGGGGGGGGGTCATTGTAAATAGTACAGGTGGCCATTTTATTAATTGTTCAGCAGTCTTATGGCCTTTTGGACCTAGACTTGGCGCTCCAGTACCGCTTGCCGTGTAGTAGCAGAGAGAGTCTATGACTTGGGTTACTGGAGTCTTTGACAATTTTTTCTTCCTCCGACAAAATCATACAATGTGATTTTCAGGATTTTTGTTTTAGATTCCGTCTCTCACAGTTGAAGTGTACCTATGATAAAAATTACAAACCTCTACATGCTTTGTAAGTAGGAAAACCTGCAAAATCGGCAGTGTTTCAAATACTTGTTCTCCCCACTGTAGGTCTTGGATGGCAGAAGCTTGGCCCAGTGATGTACTGGGCCGTACGCACTACCCTCTGTAGCGCCTTACGGTCGGATGCCGAGCAGTTGCCATACCAGGCGGTGATGCAACCTATCAGGATGCTCTCGATGGTGCAGCTGTATAACGTTTTGAGGATCTGGGAACCCATGCATAATCTTTTCAGTCTCCTGAGAGGGAAACAATGTTGTCGTGCCCTCTTCATGACTGTCTTGGTGTGTTTGGACCATGATAGTTTGTTGGTGATGTGGACACCAAGGAACTTGAAACTCTCGACCCGCTCCACTACAGCCCCGTTGATGTGAATGAGGGCGTGTTCGGCCCTCCTTTTCCGTAGTCAACAATCAGCTCCTTTGTTTTGCACACATTGAGGGAGAGTTTGTTGTCCTGGCACCACACTGCTAGGTCTCTGACCTCTTCCCTATAGGCTGTCTCATCATTGTCGGTGATCAGGCCTACCACTGTTGTTTACGTCAGGAAACTTAATGATGGTGTTGGAGTCGTGCTTGGCCACGCAGTCTTGGGTGAACAGGGAGTACAGTAGGGGACTAAGCACACACCCCTGAGGGGCCCCGGTGTTGAGGATCAGCACCGCAAAATTTGTAGAATTGCATTAAATTAAATGTAAAACTTCCAAATTTACTTTGCCCCATGGCAAAATGAGTAGAATAGCAGACAATGTACTTCAACACAGATTTAAAGAAGTATCCACTGCTGAGAGGGGCACTAAAATGTTTTGCTCGAGAGATTGGGGGCCCCCAACCAAATCTTGCTTAGGGCCCCCAAAAGGCTAGAGGTGGCACTGTACACACACACACACACACACACACACACACACACACACACACACACACACACACACACACACACACACACACACACACACCTCCTCTCCAGAATAGAATCCCTCCCTAACTATTTTCCAACATACAATAATTATAGCTTAAAACGATTGAATAGGGTATCAGTATTCAGCCTTTCTCCTTTCCCTGTCTGCTAATAGTCTAGTCCTGCTTAGAGAAGCCTCATTGATTCAATGATAAACTCTCTTTCTCTGCCTCCCTCTCCCTCTCATCCTCCAATATGTCATGACCACATTGTGACAGACATAAGCCCTGGCTCAATGTTGACACCAGTCATGATCAATGTGTCTTATTGTAAAATCGATGACAGCGTTTATACTGGCTCGCCCACTTGCTCACAGCAGCATAGTGTCAAGATGACATGATTATCTCCATGTGTTGGTGGTGATGACTCATCATGACATAGATAATGAGCTTAGGCTTCTATGTGAGACGTGAGACTAATTCTGGAGGACGTCATAATAGGCCTATCTACCAAAGAGAGAAAAGAGACCCACCTGACAGTGAATAGACTAACTACGCTACGCTCTATGGGTTCTTCTGAGCTGGCAGTTTGTCCACCACAGGCAGAAATAGAACATGTATTAGAATGGAGAACTAGAATGTATTTCACTCTGTCAGAAGGTTGTGTTATCTCATCACTCAGGACTCTAGAGCCAGAAGCTACAGTATTTCTCCCATCGTGCTCCGAAAGCATTGTCTGGGTACCAGTCTGTTTATCATTCTACTAGTCTGGGTACTAGTCTGTTTATCATTCCACTAGTCTGTTTATCATTCCACTAGTCTGTTTAACATTCTACTAGTCTGGGTACTAGTCTGTTTATCATCCCACTAGTCTGGGTACTAGTCTGTTTATCATTCCACTAGTCTGTGTACCAGTCTGTTTATCATTCCACTAGTCTGTTTATCATTCCACTAGTCTGTTTATCATTCTACTAGTCTGGGTACCAGTCTGTTTATCATTCCACTAGTCTGTTTATCATTCCACTAGTCTGTGTACCAGTCTGTTTATCATTCCACTAGTCTGGGTTCAAGTCTGTTTATCATTCCACTAGTCTGGGTACTAGTCTGTTTATCATTCCACTAGTCTGGGTACCAGTCTGTTTATCATTCCACTAGTCTGTTTATCATTCCACTAGTCTGTTTATCATTCTACTAGTCTGGGTACTAGTCTGTTTATCATTCCACTAGTCTGTTTATCATTCCACTAGTCTGTTTATCATTCCACTAGTCTGGGTACTAGTCTGTTTATCATTCCACTAGTCTGGGTACTAGTCTGTTTATCATTCCACTAGTCTGTGTACCAGTCTGTTTATCATTCCACTAGTCTGGGTACTAGTCTGTTTATCATTCCACTAGTCTGGGTACCAGTCTGTTTATCATTCCGCTAGTCTGGGTACCAGTCTGTTTATCATTCCACTAGTCTGGGTACCAGTCTGTTTTATCATTCCACTAGTCTGTTTATCATTCCACTAGTCTGGGTACCAGTCTGTTTATCATTCCACTAGGCTGGGTACCAGTCTGTTTATCATTCCACTAGTCTGGGTACCAGTCTGTTTATCATTCCACTAGTCTGGGTACCAGTCTGTTTATCATTCCACTAGTCTGTTTATCATTCCACTAGTCTGTTTATCATTCCACTAGTCTGGGTACTAGTCTGTTTATCATTCCACTAGTCTGGGTACTAGTCTGTTTATCATTCCACTAGTCTGTGTACCAGTCTGTTTATCATTCCACTAGTCTGGGTACTAGTCTGTTTATCATTCCACTAGTCTGGGTACCAGTCTGTTTATCATTCCGCTAGTCTGGGTACCAGTCTGTTTATCATTCCACTAGTCTGGGTACCAGTCTGTTTTATCATTCCACTAGTCTGTTTATCATTCCACTAGTCTGGGTACCAGTCTGTTTATCATTCCACTAGGCTGGGTACCAGTCTGTTTATCATTCCACTAGTCTGGGTACCAGTCTGTTTATCATTCCACTAGTCTGGGTACCAGTCTGTTTATCATTCCACCAGTCTGTTTATCATTCCACTAGTCTGGGTACCAGTCTGTTTATCATTCCACTAGGCTGGGTACCAGTCTGTTTATCATTCCACTAGTCTGGGTACCAGTCTGTTTATCATTCCACTAGTCTGGGTACCAGTCTGTTTATCATTCCACTAGTCTGGGTACCAGTCTGTTTAGTTTGTTTATCATTCCACTAGTTTGTTTATCATTCCACTAGTCTGTTTATCATTCCACAAGTCTGTTTATCATTCCACTAGTCTGGGTACTAGTCTGTTTATCATTCCACTAGTCTGGGTACTAGTCTGTTTATCATTCCACTAGTCTGGGTACAGGAGGTGAGGTCAGATCCCCTGAAGGGAGTAATAAGGGTTTAGTATCCTGTTACTCTTTTCCTGTAGAACCATAAGATGTCAGGAGGTGAGGTCAGATCCCCTGAAGGGAGTAATAAGGGTTTAGTATCCTGTTACTCTTTTCCTGTAGAACCATAAGATGTAAGGATTGGAGAGAAGGAGGAGTGTCTTAAGTGGGATATATATTACATTTTACATTTACATTTTAGTCATTTAGCAGACGCTCTTATCCAGAGCGACTTACAGTAGTGAAAGCATACATTTTTTCCCCTCTTTTTTTTTTCATACTGGCCCCCCGTGGGGGCGTTGCGATACAGACTAGCCGCCATGTTGGGGAGATCTAAAATCGAAAATACTATGTAAATAATCCATTACCTTTGATTCTCTTCATCAGATGTCACTTCCAGGTATCACAGGTCCATAACGAATGTAGTTTTGTTCAAAAAAGCTCATCATTTATGTCCAAAAATCTAAGCCCGCCGGACTTCACTTCATGAACGAGGGGAAAAAATATATTTACGTTCGTTCAAACATGTCAAACGTTGTATAGCATAAATCATTAGGGCCTTTTTTAACCAGAACATGAATAATATTCAAGGTGGACGAATGCATTCTCTTTTATAACGTATTGGAACGAGGGTACCCAACATGAACTCGCGCGCCAGAGTCTAATCGGCCATCACCGTTCCATGGCTCTTGTTTGGTCAGATCTCACAGTAAAAGACTCAAAACACTTTGTAAAGGCTGGTGACATCTAGTGGAAGCAATAGGAAGTGCCAAAACATTAATCAACCCCTGTGTGTTTCAATGGCATAGGCTTAAAGGTAATTGAACACATCAGGTATCCACTTCCTGTCAGAAAATGTCTCAGGGTTTTGCCTGCCAAATGAGTTCTGTTATACTCACAGACACCATTTAAACAGTTTTAGAAACTTTAGGGTGTTTTCTATCCATATATAATAAGTATATGCATATTCTAGTTACTGGGTAGGATTAGTAACCAGATTAAATCGGGTACGTTTTTTTATCCAGCCGTGAAAATACTGCCCCCTAGCCCCAACAGGTTAAGAGCTTATTCCAGTGTCTTCCTTTTAACGGTTGGCCACGTGCACACGGCATCCTACACCCGCACTGGTGCCAACGCCACGTCTCCATTTTCACCTCTCACCATAAATTCAATAACTTTGCAAATGGCTTTTGGGGAAGAATATCTATTTCATCTGCTCATGTGAAGTGGAGGCAAAGCAACAACTTTGCCTCGACATGGTAACTTGACATACTTCTGTACATTGTCATTACATTAAATGGTTTTAAGTCCAGGTTTCCATGTAACTTGACATCGTCACAAACATGGGCTAGGCCAGGAATGTTGTTAACCACATACTGGGGACCATACAACTGACTACAGTGCTCCAGAAATTATATGAGTAGTGTGTGGGCAAAGTCATTCAGGGCAAGACACAGACGTGGGAGAATGAGAATGTCAACATGGACATCTCCACGGATGCATTTATCCCAACCTGACTACCCTTTGATGATCGCTCTAGCTGGAACATCACAGGTAACAGAGGTGACAATTAGGGAGAACTGTTTCCCTTTAATGACAAACCCCTTTGCATCTAGCCATGAAATGCTTTGAAATTAATGGCTCACATCAACACCATTATCCCAGAAACCCTAGACCCACTCCAATTTGCATACTGCACCAACAGATCCACAGATAAATACAAATAAATTAAAAAATTAAAAAATCCACAGATTATGCAATCTCTATTGCGCACCACACTGCCCTTTCACACCTGGACAAAAGGAACACCTATGTCAGAATGCTATTCATTGACTACAGCTCAGCGTTCAACATCCTAGTACCCTGAAAGCTCATCACTAAGCTAATGTCACGTCCTGACCATAGAGAGCTCCTATTTTCTATGGTAGAGTAGGTCAGGGCGTGACTGGGGGGGGGGGGGGGGGGGGTTATCTTGTTTGGTTCTAGTTTCTGTTTTTCTATGTTTTTTTTTTGGATGATCCCCAATTAGAGGCAGCTGGTCATCGTTGTCTCTAATTGGGGATCATATTTAAGTAGTTGTTTTTCCCACCTTTGTTTGTGGGAGATTATTTTGAGGTAGTGCATGTAGCACCTCTGTAGTCACGGTTTGTGTTTTGTTTATTAGTTTATTGTTTGTCTTGCATAGTTTCACATTTTAAAATAAAGATGTGGAACGATACCCGCGCTGCGCTTTGGTCTCCTTCAAATGACGAACGTGACAGCTAAGGACCCTGGGACTAAACAACTCCCTCTGCAACTGGATCCTGGACTTCATGACGTCCCCAGGTGGTAAGGGTAGGTAACAACACATCCGCCACGCTGATCCTCAACACTGGGGTACCTCAGAGGTGCGTGCTCAGTCCCCTCCTGTGCTCCCTGTTCACTCATGACTGCACGGCCAGGCACGATTCTAACACCATCATTAAGTTTGCTGATGACACAACAGTGGTAGGCCTGATCACCGACAATGATGAGACAGCCTATCGGGAGGAGGTCAGAGACCTGACTGTGTGGTGCAAGGACAACAACCTCTACCTCTAAGTGATCAAGACAAAGGAGATGATTGTGGACTAAAGGAAAAGGACCGAGCACGCCCCCATTCTCATCGACAGGGCTGTAGTTGAGAGCTTCATGTTCCTTGGCGTCCACATCACTGAAAAGATTTGGCATGGGTCCTCAGATCTTCAAAAGGTTTTACAGCTGCACCATCAAGAGCATCCTGACTGGTTGCATTACTGCCTGGTATGGCAACTGCTCACCCTCTGACCACAAGGCACTACAGAGGGTAGTGTGTACGTCCCAGTACATCACCGGGGCGAAGCTTCCTGCCATCCAGGACCTCTCTACCAGGTGGTGTCAGAGGAAGGCCCTAAAAATTGTCAAAGACTCCGGCCACCCTAGTCATAGACTGTTTGCTCTGCTGCCGCACGGCAAGTGGTACCGGAGCGCCAACTCTAGGTCCAAGAGGCTTCTAAACAGCTTCTACCCCCAAGCCATAAGACTCCTGAACAGCTAATCAAATGGCTACCCAGACTATTTGCATTGCCCCCCCCCCCCCCCCCCCCCCCACACACACACACTTCTATGCTGCTGTTGCTCTCTGTTATTATCTATGCATAGTCACTTTAATAACTCTACCTACATGTACATATTACCTCAATTACCTCGACAACCGGTGCTCCCGCACATTGACTCTGCACCGGTACCCCCTGTATATAGCCCCGCTATAGTTTTTTACTGCTGCTCAATAATTATTTGTTATTCTTACATATACTTTACTTTCTATGTTTTTTTACTTTTTCTCTTACGTTTTATTTTGTATTTTCTTAAAACTGCAAGCATTTCACTGTAAGGTCTACCCCCTTATGTATTCTGACCATGTGACAAATAAAATTAGATTTCATTTCATTTGAACTCACTAACTACATCTCTCAAATAGTCACTGAGGCAGCGTGGCTTTGAGTTACCACAGAATACTCCAATGATGGCCGGTCACTTAACGTAGCCCTGAAGTATCCCTAGGATTGGCCAGAATTGTACACAGGAACTTTTAAACAATGACAAGCCATGGAACTTCAGCTGCAGTCGGAAACACATGTGTGCAGTCGGAAACACATGTCTATGTGTGACTTCAGACCATGTTTTGAACAGATCCTCCCCATCTCTCCCTCCACCAGCTGGCACATACATCCCTTGCTCCATACCATTCTCCACCCTCAAATACACCCCTCTGACAGTTGAACACAACATCCCCATCTCTCCCTCCACCAGCTGGCACAAACATCCCTCGCTCCATACCATTCCCCACCCCCAAATACAACCCTCTCCACAAGTCTATCATGGCACAGTTGACGCCACATTGCTGGCTCGTCTCTTTCTCCCCCCCTCCCGGTCTGCTGCCAGCTGCAACCACTTTTTCATGACCAACTCCACATCCCTCTCAGATGCTCTAGATGTTATCGGATTCTTCCAGACAGCAGCTAATGAACAAGAGCACAAATTGTTTCAATGTCATGGTAATCACATTGCAGGAGGCTGTTTGTGTCGTGATGGGACATTTTAAATATGATAAATTTTTATCAATTAAAAACTCCCTCATTCGAAAGAATGTGTCCATTTCTCCCTCCACCAGCTGGTACTGAAACATGCGTGAGTGATTTAATGCTTCCCACCAGGAGAAGGAGGAGAGCATCTGATGAATCTTTGGGTTTTCTTGTGGTCGTGTCTGCTGGAGCCAAAGTCTTGCATGGTCTTGAGGAATCTGGTGGACAAGCTATCTAGGAAAAGAAGCTAGGAAAGAATGAAAGGAAGCTAGGGATGTAGGAAGGAGACCTAGGAAAGGAAGTAAGTAAGAATAGATATTTCTGAATATGTCTACGTTAATGTGGATGCTATCATGATTATGGATAATCATGAATGAATTGTGAATGATAAAAGGGAGAAAGTTACAGGAGGACAAATATCATTCCCCCCCGCCCAAAAAAAATGCTTATCTCCTCTGTTATTGTTAATGGTGAGAGGATAACATGTTTTGTTGTAGCCTCTGTAACTTTCTCATTCATCAATGTTCATTATGGCATGATCATGATTCATTTAGTAGCATTCAGAAACATCTTACTGAAAACTACTCCCGTCATCATTAACCATTCCATTTCTACTGGGCAAAACATAACCTAAAACACAACCAAAAGAAACTGCAAATGTATCCGAAGAGTGTCCAGTACAAGCTTGATGTAGTCATTGTGTACTAGGAATATTCAACCAAATACCACTTTAATACACTGAGTGAATTTGTGCAAATAAGTGACTTCTTCAAATCGGGATACTAAATATATAAAGTGTTTTCATTTCTAAACGGTAAAACAGATATGTATGAAAATACCCTCAAATAAAAGGTGACATTCAGTGCTATCGCCTCATATGAAACATATTGGGGTATAGAGCCAAATTAAAAACATTATTAGCTTAGTGAGACGGACCACGGTTAATACTAATGTTAGTTTTAGTGAGAGGCCAGTGTGTTTAGTGACAGGCCATGCTGTAGGACTGCAGCTGCATACTATTAGGTTGGTCCACATACCACTCGCCACACTCGGGCCGACGCAACTCAAACACCCTGTGCGGAGGCAGCAAAAAGGCTGGCTAGCTAGCTAACTTTAGCTAGTAAATACATTGGCTAATATCAAGATTCCAACTCTAGCCTAAGTAATATTCGATTAAAATGGTAATATAACTAAACTAGTTATTATAATCAAGTAGGTCATCGCATCACACAACAATTTGATTAGCTTGCTAAAAAACCTTTCAATCTACCATACTGCTAGCTAGCTCACTAGCTGTTAAAAAACAAATGAGCTCGCTAGCTAACTTTGCCAACTCAGCTAATGTTACTGTTAGATAGAGTTGAAGTCGGAAGTTTACATACACCTTAGCCAAATACATTTAAAGTCAGTTTTTCACAAGTCCTGACATTTAATCCTAGTAATCACCACTTTATTTTAAGAATGTGAAATGTCATAATAATAGTAGAGAGAATGATTTATTTCACCTTTAATTTCTTTCATCACATTACCAGTGGGTCAGAAGTTCACATACACTCAAATAGTATTTGGTAGCATTGCCTTTAAATTGTTTAACTTGGATCAATTGTTTTGGGTAGGACTTCCACAAGCTTCCCACAATAAGTTGGGTGAATTTTGGCCCTTTCCTCCTGACAGAGCCTTCTTGCTCACACACTTTTTCTGTTCTGCCCACAAGTTCTTCTATAGGATTGAGGTCAGGGCTTTGTGATGGCCACTCTAACACCTTGACTTTGTTGTCCTTAAGCCATTTTTCCACAACTTTGGAAGTATGCTTGGGGACATTATCCATTTGGAAGACCCATTTCAAATCAAATCAAATCAAATCGAAGTTTATTTGTCACGTGCGCCGAATACAACCTTACAGTGAAATGCTTACTTACAGGCTCTAACCAATAGTGCGGAAAAAAAGTTTGTGTGTGTGTGTGTGTGTGTGTGTGTAAAGAAATGAAACAAAGGTAAAAAGACATTTGAAAATAAGAGTAGCAAGGCCATATACAGACACGGGTTAGCCAGGCTGATTGAGGTAGTATGTCCATGTAGGTATTGTTAAAGTGACTATGCATATAAGATAAACGGAGAGTAGCAGCAGCGTAGAAGAGGGGGGCACACAATGCAAATAGTCCGAGTAACCATTTGGTTACCTGTTCAGGAGTCTTATGGCTTGGGGGTAAAAACTGTTGAGAAGCCTTTTTGTCCTAGACTTGGCACTCCGGTACCGCTTGCCATGCGGTAGTAGAGAGAACAGTCTATGACTGGGGTGGCTGGGGTCTTTGACAATTTTTACGGCCTTCCTCTGACACCGCCTGGTATAGAGGTCCAGGATGGCAGGCAGCTATGCCCCAGTGATGTACTGGGCTGTACGCACTACCCTCTGAAGTGCCTGGCACTTCAGTTGCATCACTGCCAGGCAGTGATGCAACTGGTCAGGATGCTCTCGATGGTGCAGCTGTAAAACCTTTTGAGGATCTCAGGACCCATGCCAAATCTTTTTAGTTTCCTGAGAGGGAATAGGTTATGTCGTGCCCTCTTCACGACTGTCTTGGTGTGTTTGGACCATTCTAGTATGTTGTTGATGTGGACACCAAGGAATTTGAAGCTCTCAACCTGCTCCAATACAGCCCCGTCGATGAGAATGGGGGCGTGCTCGGTGTTCCTTTTCCTGTAGTCCACAATCATCTCCGTAGTCTTGGTTACGTTGAGGGATAGGTTGTTAATCTGGCACCACCTGGCCAGGTCTCTGATCTCCTCCCTATATGCTGTCTCGTGTTGTGTTGTCTGCAAACTTAACGATGGTGTTGGAGTCGTGTCTGGCCTTGCAGTCGTGGGTGAACAAGGAGTACAGGAAGGGACTGAGCACGCACCCCTGGGGAGCTCCAGTGTTGAGGATCAGCGAGGCAGATGTGTTGCTACCTACCCTCACCACCTGGGGACGGCCCGTCAGGAAGTCCAGGATCCAGTTGCAGAGGGAGGTGTTTAGTCCCAGGTTCCTTAGCTTAGTGATGAGCTTTGAGGATACTATGGTGTTGAACGCTGAGCTGTAGTCAATGAATAGCATTCTCACATAGGTGTTCCTTTTGTCCAGGTGGGTAAGGGCAGTGTGGAGTGCAATAGAGATTGCATCATCTGTGGATCTGTTTGGGCAGTATGCAAATTGGAGTGGGTCTAGGGTTTCTGGGATAATGGTGTTGATGTGAGCCATTACCAGCCTTTCAAAGCACTTCATGGCTACGGACGTGAGTGCTACGGGTCTGTAGTCATTTAGGCAGGTTGCCTTTGTGTTCTTGGTATTCTTGGTTCTTGGTGTTGTTGGTATTACAGACTCAATCAGGGACATGTTGAAAATGTCAGTGAAGACACCTGCCAGTTGGTCAGCACATGCCTGGAGCACATGTCCTGGTAATCCGTCTGGCCCCGCAGCCTTGTGTATGTTGACCTGTTTAAAGGTCTTACTCACGTCGGCTACGGAGAGCGTGATCACACAGTCGTCCGGAACAGCTGATGCTCTCATGCATGCCTCAGTGTTGCTTGCCTCGAAGCGAGCATAGAAGTGATTTAGCTCGTCTGGTAGGCTCGTGTCACTGGGCAGCTCGCGACTGTGCTTCCCTTTGTAGTCTGTAATAGTTTGCAAGCCCTGCCACATCCGACGAGGGTCGGAGCCGGTGTAGTATGATTCAATCTTAGCCCTGTCATGACGCTTTGCCTGTTTGATGGTTCGCCGCAGGGCATAGCAGGATTTCTCGTAAGCTTTCGGGTTAGTGTCCTGCACCTTGAAAGCGGCAGCTCTACCCTTACGCTCAGTGCGAATGTTGCCTGTAATCCATGGCTTCTAGTTGGGGTGTGTACATACAGTCACTGTGGGGACGACGTCCTCAATGCACTTATTGATAAAGCCAGTGACTGATGTGGTGTATTCCTCAATGTCATCGAACATGTTCCAGTCTGTGATAGCAAAACAGTCCTGTAGTTTAGCATCTGCTTCATCTGACCATTTTGTTATAGACCGAGTCACTGGTGCTTCCTGCTTTAAAACCTCTTACATCTAGACGTTCCGCTAGCGGAACACCTGCTCCAATATCCAATGATAGGCGTGGTGCGAATTACAAATTCCTCAAAAATACAAAAACTTCAATTTTTCAAACATATGACTATTTCACAGCATTTTAAAGACTCTCCTTTATCTAACCACACTGTCCGATTTCAAAAAGGCTTTACAGCGAAAGCAAAACATTAGATTATGTCAGCAGAGTACCCAGCCAGAAATAATCAGACACCCATTTTTCAAGCTAGCATATAATGTCACAAAAACCCAGAAGACAGCTAAATGCAGCACTAACCTTTGATGATCTTCATCAGATGACACACCTATGTTATACAATACATGCATGTTTTGTTCAATCAAGTTCATATTTATATCAAAAAACAGCTTTTTACATTAGCATGTGACGTTCAGAACTAGCATACCCCCCGCAAACTTCCGGGGAATTTACTGACAATTTACTAAATTACTCACGATAAACGTTCACAAAAAGCATAACAATTATTTTAAGAATTATAGATACAGAACTCCTCTATGCACTCGATATGTCCGATTTTAAAATAGCTTTTTGGTGAAAGCACATTTTGCAATATTCTAAGTACATAGCCCAGCCATCACGGGCTAGCTATTTAGACACCCGGCAAGTTTAGCCTTCACCAAAATCAGATTTACTATTACAAAAGTTTGATTACCTTTTGTTGTCTTCGTCAGAATGCACTCCCAGGACTGCTACTTCAATAACAAATGTTGGTTTGGTCCAAAATAATCCATCGTTATATCCGAATAGCGGCGTTTTGTTCGTGCGTTCCAGAAACTATCCGAAATGGTAAATCAGGGTTGTGCGCATGGCGCAATTCGTGACAAAAAAATTCTAAATATTCCATTACCGTACTTCGAAGCATGTCAACGCTGTTTAAAATCAATTTTTATGCAATTTATCTCGTAAAAAAGCGATAATATTCCGACCGGGAATCTCCTTTTCGGCAAACAGAGGAAAAATCACAAAGACGGGGGCGGCCAGGGCACCCGCCTAAGCCCACAGTCCCTTGATCGGCCACTTGACAAAGGCGATAATGTGTTTCAGCCTGGGGCTGGGATGACGACATTCTGTTTTTTCCCGGGCTCTGAGAGCCTATGGAAGACGTAGGAAGTGTCACGTTAGAGCAGAGATCCTTTGTAATTGAATGAGATGGCAAAGAAGTTCAAGAAATGGTCAGACAGGCCACTTCCTGTAAAGGAATCTCTCAGGTTTTGACCTGCCATTTGAGTTCTGTTATACTCACAGACACCATTCAAACAGTTTTAGAAACTTTGGAGTGTTTTCTATCCAAATCCAATAATTATATGCATATTCTAGTTACTGGGCAGGAGTAGTAACCAGATTAAATCGGGTACGTTTTTTATCCAGCCGTGAAAATACTGCCCCCTAGCCATAACAGGTTAATTTTTGCTTGTAAGCAGGAGTCAGGAGGATAGAGTTGTGATCAGATTTACCAAATGGAGGGCAAGGGAGAGCTTATTTACGCGTCTCTGTATGTGGAGTAAAGGTGATCTAGAATTGTTTTCGCTCTGGTTGCACATTTAACATGTTGATAGAGATTTGGTACACCTGATTTAAGTTTCCCTGCATTAAAGTCTCCGGCCACTAAGAGTGGTTTCCTGTTTGCTTACCGAGCTTTAACTTCCTGACTGATGTCTTGAGATGTTGCTTCAATATATCCACATAATTTCCCCCCCTCATGATGCCATCTATTTTGTGAAGTGCACCAGTCCCTCCTGCAGCAAAGCAACCCAACAACATGATGCTGCCAACCCCGTGCTTCACGGTTGGGATGGTGTTCTTCGGCTTGCAAGCCTCCCCCTTTTTCCTCCAAACATAACGATGGTCATTATGGCCAAACAGTTGTATTTTTGTTTCATCAGACCAGAGGGCATTTCTACAAAAAGTACGATCTTTGTCCCCATGTGCAGTTGAAAACCGTAGTCTGGCTTTTTTCGGTGGTTTTGGAGCAGTGGCTTCTTCCTTGCTGAGTGGCCTTTCAGGTTATGTTGATATAGGACTCGTTTAACTCTGGATATAAATACTTTCGTACCTGTTTTCTCCAGCATCTTCACAAGGTCCTTTGCTGTTGTTCTGGGATTGATTTACACTTTTCGCACCAAAGTACATTAATCTCTAGGAGACAGAACATTTCTGCTTCCTGAGCGGTATGACAGCTGCGTGGTCCCATGGTGTTTATACTTGCGTACTATTGTTTGTACAGATGAACGTGGTACCTTCAGGTGTTTGGAAATTGCTCCCAAGGATGAACCAGACTTGTGAAGGTCTACAATTTTTTTTCTGAGGTCTTGGCTGATTTCTTTTGATGTCAAGCAAGGAGGCACTGAGTTTGAAGGTAGGCCTTGACATACATCCACAGGTACATCTCCAATTGACTCAAATGATGTCAATTAGCCTATCAGAAGCTTCTAATGCCATGACATCATTTTCTGGAATTTTCCAAGCTGTTTAAAGGCACAGTCAACTTAGTGTATGTAAACTTCTGACCCACTGGAATTGTGATACAGTTAATTATAAGTGAAATAATCTGTCTGCAAACAATTGTTGGAAAAATTACTTGTGTCATGCACAAAGTAGATGTTCTAACCAACTTGCCAAAACTATAGTTTGTTAACAAGAAATTTGTGGAGTGGTTGAAAAATGAGGTTTAATGACTCCAATCTAAGTGTATATAAACTTCCGACTTCAACTGTACTTGAAATGAATGGAACAAAGCTGACTGGACAATTAGTAATTGCAAAAACTGTGCTCACTTAAACATACATGGGTATAGCTCCGTGCTGCTGGTTAATTTTAAGCATTCAAGTAGTTAGCTACTTACCGCTATTTGTTTTCAGGATGGTTTTCCTTGTCCCTCACTCATTCTCTCCCTTGCAATTTTAGGGGCATTGTCATTTGCACCTGGGTGCACACACTTCAAACCACTTGTGGTCCAATCACTGTAATAATGATGTTGGGCCACATAACACACAAAAGACTCAAAAGAAAAGCGCAAAAGAAAAGACACAACTCTAACCGAGTGCGGATGTCTCACAGTTTTTTCTGTGTTTTGGCCTTCTCATTTAACTATTACTGTTGGGCCATATACCCGACGCCATACTCGCACGCAGAAGTATGAACACAACTAAAACCTTGTGAAGATCTCGCGCATCTGGCAAGATTCTGGCAAATATGCACAAAATCTGTCCAGTAGTTAACCGACACTGGCAGATGAATGGTGGTGTGTGGCCCAGAACTGACTGTTATCTGGGTCTGTGGATCTGTTGGTGCGGTATGCGAATTGGAGTGGGTCCAGGGTGTCTGGGATGATGGTGTTGATGTGACCCATGACCAGCCTTTCAAAGCATTTCATGCCTACAGAAGAGAGTGCTACTGTGCAATAGTCATTTAGACAGGACACCTTAGCATTCTTGGGTACAGAAACTATGGTGGTCTACTTGAAACATTTGGGTATTACAGACTGGGTCAGGGAGAGGTTAAAAATGTCAGTGACGACACCTGCCCGCAGGTCAGCGCATGCTCTGAGTACGCGTCCTGGTAATCTGTCTGGCCCTGCAGCCTTGTGAATGTTACCACGCAGTCGTACGGAACAGCTGGTGCTCTCATGCATGGTTTAATGATGCTTGCCTTGAAGCGAGCATAGAAGGCATTTAGCTCACACGGTAGGCTTTCGTCACTGGGTTTCCCTTTGTAATATGTGATAGTTTGCAAGCCCTGCCACATCGTACAAGCATCAGAGCCAGTGTAGTAGGATTCGATGTTAGTCCTGTTTTGACCCTTTTCCTGATTGATGGCTCGTCGGAGGTCATAGCGGGATTTCTTATAAACATCCAGATTAGTGTCTCGCTCCTGGAAAACGTCAGCTCTAGCCTTTAGTTCAGTGCGGATGTTGCCTGTAATCCATGACTTCTGGTTGGGATATGTACGTACGTTCACTGTGGGGATGACATCGTCAATGCACTTATTAATGAACCTCTTCAGCGTCTCATCCCGTCAGCGGGATCAAAATCCAGCGAAAAATCATATCGCCAATTAGCATTAAAAAAAATCATACTTTAAAAAAAATAATAATAATATATATATATTTTTTTTTATAGATACACCTCTTCTGAATCGACCCACGTCGTCCGATTTCAAAAAGGTTTTACAGGAAAAGCAAATCATTAGATTATGTTAGATGAGTCCATCGTAAAAAGCAGCAACATAGCCATTTTCCGACCAACCACTTGCATCAGAAATAACCAAAAAACAGCTAAATGCAGCACTAACCTTTTACAAACTTCCTCAGATGACACACCTAAGACATCATGTTACACAATGCATGCATTTTTTTGTTCAATAAAGGTCATATTTATATATAAAAACAGCATTTTACATCGGCGTCTGACGTTGACTAAATAATTTCCCCTCAAATGCGTCAAATCAAATCAAATCAAATTTATTTTTATATAGCCCTTCGTACATCAGCTGATATTCTCAAAGTGCTGTACAGAAACCCAGCCTAAAACCCCAAACAGCAAGCAAAGCATGTGAAAGAAGCACGGTGGCTAGGAAAAACTCCCTAGGAAAAACTCCCTAGAAAGGCCAAAAACCTAGGAAGAAACCTAGAGAGGAACCAGGCTATGAGGGGTGGCCAGTCCTCTTCTGGCTGTGCAGGGTGGATATTATAACAGAACATGGTCAAAATGTTAAAATGTTAAAATGTTCATAAATGACCAGCATGGTCAAATAATAATAATCATAGTAGTTGTCGAGGGTGCAACAAGCACGTCCGGTGAACAGGTCAGGGTTCCATAGCCGCAGGCAGAACAGTCGAAACTGGAGCAGCAGCAAGGCCAGGTGGACTGGGGACAGCAAGGAGTCATCATACCAGGTAGTCCTGAGGCATGGTCCTAGGGCTCAGGTCCTCCGAGAGAAAGACAGAAAGAGAGAAAGAGAGAATTAGAGAGAGCCTATTTAAATACACACAGGACACCGGATAAGACAAGAGAAATACTCCAGATGTAACAGACTGACCCTAGCCCCCCGACACATAAACTACTGCAGCATAAATACTGGAGGCTGAGACAGGAGGGATCAGAAGACACTGTGGCCCCATCCGATAATACCCCCGGACAGGGCCAAACAGGCAGGATATAACCCCACCCACTTTGCCAAAGCACAGCCCCCACACCACTAGAGGGATGTCTCCAACCACCAACTTACCGTCCTAAGACAAGGCCGAGTATAGCCCACAACGATCTCCGCCATGGCACAACCCAAGGGGGGGGGGGGGGGGCGCCAACCCAGACAGGAAGACCACGTCAGTGACTCAACCCACTCAAGTGACGCACCCCTCCCATGGACGGCATGGAAGAACACCAGTAGGCCAGTGACTCAGCCTCTGTAAAAGGGTTAGAGGCAGAGAATCCCAGTGGAAAGAGGGGAACCGGCAAGGCAGAGACAGCAAGGGCGGTTCGTTGCTCCAGCCTTTCCGTTCACCCTCACACTCCTGGGCCAGACTATACTTAATCATAGGACCTACTGAAGAGATAAGTCTTCAGTAAAGACTTAAAGGTTGAGACTGAGTCTGCGTCTCTCACATTGGTAGGCAGACCATTCCATAAAAATGAAGCTCTATAGGAGAAAGCCCTACCTCCAGCCGTTTGCTTAGAAATTCTAGGGACAATTAGGAGGCCTGCGTCTTGTGACCGTAGCGTGACCGTAGCGTACGTGTAGGTATGTACGGCGTCCCGGTAAACAATGCAACAATTCCCTAAATTACTATCCGATAACGATTTTTTAAATTTATATTGTCAATCTAACATTTATAGATGAATATCTCTTGAGAACACCTGTCATACTAGATTTTAAATTAACTTTACTGGGTAATCACACTTTGCGATAAAAGGAGATGCGATACTCAGAAAATGAGCTAATATACAGAGCTCGGCGCCATCTTGGAACAATCGCATGTCACATCTCATCTTGTATAATATTGTCAATAATCGCCTACCTTTAGTTGTCTTCATCAGAAAGAATCCCAGGTCCACAACAGATGTATTTTCGGTCGAAAAAGTCCATACTTCACCTTCCATTAGCCTGCTGTTGGTAGCGCGTCCTTGGGCTCTCTCCAAATTCTCCGATGTGCGCAGGGCTGAAGTTTCGGATAAAATGATTCTCCCGCCTGTAGGTTCGTTCAAACATGTCAAACGTTGTAAAACATTAATCTTCAGGGCCTGTAACACCAAGAGAGCCAATAAGATTCGAGGGGGATGATTTAATTGTCTTTCAAACCGTTTCCAAAGGTGGGGGTAGACATGGCCGCCGGCGTCATAATGGTGATGGCCCATCCCCTGTGACCAATTTCCAATGAGTCTCATTCACTGAGTTTCGACTGTATAAGGCTCAAACCACTGTGAAAAGACTGGCGACATCTAGTGGAAGCAATAGGAAGTGCTCACTGAACCATGGTTAACGGTGTGATTTATAGGGAAAGATGAGAAGTCGAGTCCACAATTCTGAATTCCACTTCCTGTTTCAATCGTTCTCGGGGTTTTGACTGCCATTTGAGTTCTGTTATACTCACAGACACCATTCAAACAGTTTTAGAAACTTTAGGGTGTTTTCTATCCATATATAATAAGTATATGCATGCCCTAGCTTCTGAGTTTGATTAGTAGGCCGTTGAAAATGGGAATGATTTTTTTTCAAAATGCGCTGTGGCGCCCCCTATCCTAGGGTATCCTCAAGAGGATTATTAATGAAGCCGGTGACTGATGTGGTAAACTCCTCAATGCCATCGGATGAATCCCAGAACATATTCTAGCCTGTACTAGCAAAACAGTCCTGTAGCTTAGCATCTGCTTAATCAGACCACTTCTGTATTGAGCGTGTCACTGGTACTTCATGTTTGAGTTTTTGCTTGTAAACAGGAATCAGGAGGATGGAGTTATGGTCAGATTTGTTACACAGGTGACATGCTGGTAGAAATGAGGTAAGACGGATTTCACTTTCTCTGCATTAAAATCACTGGCCACTAAGAGTGCCGCCTCTGGATTAGCATTTTCTTGTTTGCTTATGGCCCTATACAGCTCGTTGAGTGTGGTCTTAGAATGGAGAGTAGAGGCGGATTATTTACTCTCCAACATATTTTTGTCAAGTTGCCCACACGTTGGCCTCTCTTACGCCATCTCTTCCTTTTCCGAGTCTCGGGGATTAGAGCCTGGTCCTGCACTGCCAACTCGTTGAAGTAGAACTTCATCCAAATAGAGGTTAGTGATCGCTCTTCTGATGTCCAGAACATTATGTCCAAAAAAAAGTTAAGCTCAGTGCAAAAAAAACAACATAGAAAATAGGGAATTAGACAGGAGCCTGTAAAACAGCAGCTATCATTCCTACAGCCCGTGTGTGCTTGAGGGACACAGTGTTGCATGCCACCAGAGATGTATGTGACTGGCAGAGTTCCTCATTTTTCTCTTCTGTCATCCTCTTCCCCACACCTCTCCTCATCCCCCTCTAACTTCCTCATCATCTTCCCCCACACCTCTCCTCATCCCCCCTCTACCTTCCTCATCCACTTCCTCGCACCTCTCCTCATCCCCCCTTTCACTTCCTCATCCTCTTCCCCACACCTTTCCTCACCCTCCTCTCCTCTTCTCCTCCTCTTTCCTTCACCTCTATTTAACAGCTCATAAACAATCAAACCTCTTCTGTTGTAAATGTAATAGAGTGGTAGTAAATCAGCTCCCTGCTCTACGTGCTAGTCCCAAATGGCCCCCTCTTCCTTTTAGGCCCTGGTCTGAAGTAGTCACTATAAAGGGAATAGGGTGCCAATTGAGTCTATGCTTCTGCCTCTGTTAACACTCTCTCCAATGGGCTTTTGTGTCAATATGAACCTATTATACATCTAATGTGATAGGGCTCAGTAGGGCACTACAGGAAGGCATCACATTCAAGCATCAGTTTAATCAGTATTTTTACCTTTATTTAACTAGGCAAGTCAGTTAAGAACAAATTCTTATTTTCAATGACGGCCTAGGAACAGTGGGTTAACTGCCTTTTTCAGGGGCAGAACGACAGATTTGTCCCTTGTCAGCTCAGGGATTCAAACTTGCAACCTTTTGGTTATTAGTCCAACACTCTAACCACTAGGCTACATATGGTATAAACAAACACTCCCTCCAATGGCTTTAGTGTATTGGATTTCATGTAATATGCTTGAATAAAAGGAGATTTTTTTTTTACTGCATCAGTAAAGCAGAGCAGGCAGTCATCTTGTTTTCAAGGTCAAACCAGAATACAGCCATGCAGACCATCACTGTATTAGAGTACGCATGCTGTGCTCTTCCTCCTCCCGATAAATCTGTTGCTTTAGAAATCTGATGTCCTCTGTGTATATGGTATTATAATAGTAAATGTTATGCAGATTTGATCATATTTTGAAGATAGCATTAACATCTATTAATCACATTTGACTCTTTATTCATGTTTAGCATTTCGAGAAAAGAAAAGCGATCCATCTTTGCTCTGAGAACGATATACACACTTAAGGCACTTAATCATAATTGCTTCAGGGTTGCTGTTGATAATGGCAGTCTAAGTCACTTTCCAATGGTGTCTTAGGGAGAGTTAAGATATGAAGAAAAAAAAAACATTTTACACATGTACATGTACATGTGTAAAATAGGACAAATATAAGCACCCACCAGCAGTGGGTTGGTATGCTGCTGAATGAAAAAATACATCTATTTACAATTTATTAGTTCTCACATTTTAAAAAGATTTCCTTGCAATATAATTTTTATTGTTGCTCTCAATACTCCAGGACATACTCCAGCCTGGCCATTCATTCACAGCCTCGCTGCATAAATCCCAGTCCGTAAGCTGCTAAGGTGCTGGAACACAGTGAGTAACTATCATATGATCTGCAGTTGCCATAGCAACTGATCCCAGCAGTCGAGCCCTTGGAAAGTGAGTCACATGAGAGAATGGAAGCAGGCAGGCGGGCGGGCTGCAGCAAGCTTACTGTGTGTGTGTGTGTGTGTGGGGTGTGTGTGTGTGTGTGTGTGTGTGTGTGTGTGTGTGTGTGTGTGTGTGTGTGTGTGTGTGTGTGTGTGTGTGTGTGTGTGTGTGTGTGTGTGTGTGTGTTCATCCACAATCTGCCTCGTGATGCACAGGGGAGAATAGGGGCTAACATGCACAGCCATACACACGCCATAAGCTGAGGATGCTCCACCATGCCTCCAGCTGTAGTTACTGTGGGTGGCAGCATGGCAAACAGAGGGAGGGAGAGAGGGAGAGAGAGCTGGAGGGATGGATGATAAAGGGAGGGGGCACCTCATGGACCAGCCAATCCTATCGTCAGTGGTGGTCTGCATTAGCAACATGTCTTCTCTTTCACAAAAAAAAAATACATATTTTCACACAGACATTCTCATCCTGACAGATAGACAAATACAACATTGCTACATCTATAACCTAAAGCCTTTAGTTTAGACCTCTGGCAATGCAATGGTTTGGCTGTCTGAGGATGGAGGAATACCGTTGAGAATCTGAATATTTTACACACAGACAACATTAAAAGGAATAATAGGAATGTGTTCTCTCCCTAAGTAATTTCCTGTAGGATTTGCCATCAGTTCTAATAGTAGCACATTCCTAACCTCTTAACAACCCTAATATTTCAGCCCAGTTTAACTTGTTTGAGTCATTCTACACTGCAGCCACACTCCTGAATGTTCTAAACTGGGCTACCCTCACTGTTTGATGTTCTAAAGGCATCTGAGACATAGCTGGGCCTCTGTGGACTGCTGTCTCACACACTGCTGCCTACCTCAGGATAGTGTACCCAGGGAGTAGAGGGTAGGGTACCCAGGGAGTAGGGGGTAGGGTACCCAGGGAGTAGGGGGTAGGGTACCCAGGGAGTAGAGGGTAGGGTACGCAGGAAGTAGGGGGTAGGGTACCCAGGGAGTAGAGGGTAGGGTACCCAGGGAGTAGGGGGTAGGGTACCCAGGGAGTAGGGGTAGGGTACCCAGGGAGTAGGGGGCAGGGTACCCAGGGAGTAGGGGGCAGGGTACCCAGGGAGTAGGGGGTAGGGTACCCAGGGAGTAGGGGGCAGGGTACCCAGGGAGTAGGGGGCAGGGTACCCAGGGAGTAGGGGGTAGGGTACCCAGGGAGTAGGGGGTAGAATACCCAGGGAGGTAGTGGATCTCCAGTCTGCCCTACAGTAGGCACGTACTTGTGTTTATAATTGTATCTTTCAAGGAAGAGGATCCCTCACAAGATCCTTTTCAAGGAAGAGGATCCCTCACAAGATCCATTTCAAGGAAGAGGATCCCTCACAAGATCCGTTTTGCCAACTATCCCTTCAAAGAGCAACACATGTTCCAAATCCTCTATTTAGCTTTAAAGTGTTCAGTGATACTCTTCCATCTGTACACCAACTCAGATGACACTAAAGAACAACAACAAATGCCACCCTTTGTGTCTAGGAATTGACTACTGTAGGTCTGTGTGTTCTTATAAGAAAAAATACGTGTTGATGTGTTGCTGTTCCAAAGTGGATAACTTTTTAAATGTCTTTATAGTCCACAGCTGCTAAAGAAATGACAAGCAGTGTGCATCCAAAGTTCGTCCTTGAAAAACATGCAATAATGTGTCATATACTCTCAATAGAGCAGGACTTCAGCAGAAGAAAAAAGGGCAGTTGAGGCAGCTATAGAAATGGTCTGGAAGATAAGCCTGTCTGTGATCACATATCATCAGCCAAAAATGAACTGTGATGTTGTTGGAAGAACATATGAAGTCATGCCACACAGCATGTTACAATATCCAGTAATCATACGCATAATGTGCAGTTACGAGTAATAACACTGACAGAAACAATGTATTTCTGCTCCATTGATTTGAATGTTTCTTGGACATTAGATAATGGCATACAGTAGGTGTAATTGTACATTTGAAAATTCAAACTACTCTGTGTGCATATTTACACACACTAATTGAGCATGACATTTTATTTTTTGTCAAAGTGTTTGACAGGGGTGCAAAATTCCACACCTAGTTAGTGTCATTATTATAGCCAAGTGTTGACACCTGTATCTGTGAGTTTAAGAGGCTCCTGCTTAATTTCATTTCAGCTTTGTGACAACAACAAAACAATCTGTTACCTACAGTTGAAGATGGAAGTTTACATACACTTACGTTGGAGTCGTAAAAACTCGTTTTTCAACCACTCCACAAATTTCTTGTTAACAACCTATAGTTTTGGCAAGTCGGTTAGGGCATCTACTTTCTGCATGACACAAGTCATTTTTCCAACAATTGTTTACAGACAGATTATTTCACTTATAATTAATTCACTGTATCACAATTCCAGTGGGTCAGAAGTTTACATAAACTAAGTTGACTGTACCTATAAACAGCTTTGGAAATTCCAGAAATAAATGTCATAGCTTTAGAAGCTTCTGATAGGCTAATTGACATAATTTCAGTCAATTCGAGGTGTACTTGTGGATGTATTTCA
Organism: Salmo salar; assembly: GCF_965601325.2. Taxonomy (NCBI): domain Eukaryota; kingdom Metazoa; phylum Chordata; class Actinopteri; order Salmoniformes; family Salmonidae; genus Salmo; species Salmo salar. The sequence continues at coordinate 11,295,660 of NC_138303.1, read as the reverse complement.
AGGCCTACCTTCCAACTCAGTGCCTCTTTGCTTGACATCATTGGAAAATCAAAAGAAATCAGCCAAGACCTCAGAAAAAAAATTGTAGACCTCCACAAGTCTGGTTCATCCTTGGGAGCAATTTCCAAACGTCTGAAGGTACCATGTTCATCTGTACAAACAATGGTACGCAAGTATAAACACCATGGGACCACGCAGCCGACATACCGCTCAGGAAGGAGAGATGAACGTACTTTGATGCGAAAAGTGCAAATCAATCCCAGAACAACAGCAAAAGACCTTGTGAAGATGCTGGAGGAAACAGGTACAAAAGTATCTATATCCACAGTAAAACGAGTCCTATATTGACATAACCTGATAGGCAGCTCAGCAAGGAAGAAGCCACTGCTCCAAAACTGCCATAAAAAAGCCAGACTACGGTTTGCAACTGCACATGGGGACAAAGATCGTACTTTTTGGAGAAATGCCCTCTGGTCTGATGAAACAAAAATACAACTGTTTGGCCATAATGACCATCGTTATGTTTGGAGGAAAAAGGAGGAGGCTTGCAAGCTGAAGAACACCATCCCAACTGTGAAGCACAGTGGTGGCAGCATCATGTTGTGGGGTTGCTTTGCTGCAGGAGGGACTGGTGCACTTCACAAAATAGATGTCGTAATAAGGAATGAAAATGATGTGGGTATATTGAAGCAACATCTCAAGACATCAGTCAGGAAGTTAAAGCTTGGTCACAAATGGGTCTTCCAAATGGACAATGACCCCAAGCATACTTCCAAAGTTGTGGAAAAATGGCTTAAGGACAACAAAGTCAAGGTATTGGAGTGGCCATCACAAAGCCATGACCTCTATCCCATAGAACATTTGTGGGCAGAACTGAAAAAGTGTGTGCGAGCAAGGAGGCCTACAAACCTGATTCAGTTACACAAGCTCAGTCAGGAGGAATGGGCCAAATTCACCCAACTTATTGTGGGAAGCTTGTGGAAGGCTACCTGAAATGTTTGACCCAAATTAAACAATTTAGAGGCAATGCTACCAAATACTAATTGAGTGTATGTAAACTTCTGACCCACTGTGAATGTGATGGGAAAAAAAGCTAAAATAAATCATTATTATATGTCATTATTCTGACATTTCACATTCTTAAAATAAAGTGGTGATCCTAACTGACCTAAGACAGGGAATTTTACTAGGATTAAAAGTCAGGAATTGTGAAAAACTGACTTTAAATGTATTTGGCTAAGGTGTATGGTAAACTTTCGAATTCAACTGTACCTTGTTGTGTTGAACAACATGCACCATCACAAATAGCAGCACCTCGACTGTTATTTTCTGACAGAAACATACTAGATGCTTTAAAATAGGTATATAAACATCGGCTGACGTAAGAAAGAGAGGATGACTCAAACCAGCGTCAGGCATCTTGATGGGGAGAAGAAAAAAACTTCACCATAGTGAACTCTAAATAGAGGGAGTTGTCCTACCAATATTAACCACGTGGAAGGAACCTTAACAGTCGTTTTCAGAAATAATATAGACAATATCAGTGTTGGATTGATGAAGTAATACATTAAATTGACGTTAATGTGTGTAAAAGTGACCGTTATTGTCCGTTAAACTTGCCAATGAGAACCATTGGTGTCTGTCTCTGTCTGCGTCAGACTTTACGCGCATCACCGCATGTCAATTTCCACCAAGGAACTCGCGGTGATTTTGCATCTCTGCGCGCAGAGAGATGCTGGGTTCGGAGGTTGTGCCTGAATGAAGATTTGCCTTACTAAATGTGGGAATTTTGAATTGTTTTGAGAACAAATACTTTTGCTGTTCTACTTTGAATAAGGTAAGGAGGGCATTTACGATTCTTAATCCTTTCTTTCCATCTAGCAACATATTAGGCTTCTCGATTGCATCATGAAATATCTAGGCTAATAATAAGATAATCGTTAAAGTCAATGGAAAATAAGTGTCATGTCTCACCTTTTCAAATCTGCATGATTGTTTCATAGGCTATTTCATACTGTAGCTTTGTCTATAGAACGCGTTCGTCTTTTTGTCCGTGCGATTTGAGGCTGAGCGCTCATTGTCGCGGTCACTCTAGGTTGCGGTGCTGTCCACAATATTTAGTTCGATTATAAAGCCTTACAATAAGCTTCCCCGTCGTTCATTTCAGGTATACCATTTATTGAGTGATCAGGTCACCTATAGAGGAAATAGGCTACCGTGCTCTGTCTTTGGATGCATGGGCATCTTATTCGGGGGTATTCTTGCCTTGACCTTGGCGACGATTCATGAAATGTGTCCTGCAGCTGTGCACTGTTTGAAGCAATAATGTGTTTTTTTTCCACAAGGAGCCACACACGACACAGTGTACCTGTGGACATTAGGCCAATTGGCTATGACATGATGGTGTCTCTCAGTTGAGTTGGGCCTGGATGACGCACCCCTAAAGTGGGAAGATGCTAGATGTCAAGATGCTATGGGATTTCAACTTAGTTTTTAAAAAGTCCCAAATCCTCTCAAAACCACATGGAATAGAATAGTTTCTATAGAATATAATAATTTGTTGTCTTCAGAAAAGGCAATTATTTTCCCCAGTATACAACAATATACTATAGTTTTGAGTTTGACATGGGATGTACTGAAACTGTCTAAGAACAAGTGATTAGACTCAATATGGGTGGACTATGGCCTAGATATATTTAATTCATTCCTAGCCTCGATCCCGGCCGTGAATATGGTGTGATGTCTGGCAGCTTAAAGCTAGTTCACTTCTATTTTGTCACAGTAAATCTATGTGATTGGCAGCAGTCCTTCAAGAGATGACAGTGACAGTCTGTGAGATAGTGAGAGGAGGAGAGGTTGGGTATCACTGATGCTGCAGGGATGGAATATACATTTAACAGGAAGAACCATTGCCTAGCAACCCCATTTGGATAAAGTGGAGCATATCCTCTAGAAATGGCACCACAAGGACCTGGACTGTTATGATTTAATCAACAACTCTTCCCTAGAGAGATGGTGTTTTACTGGTGGTCTGATTGCAGGTTTCAGCTATCTACTACTATCCAAATACCCTTCTTGACTTCATTTTGTGTTGTTTACACAGGGTTTGTTACGTAGCGTCACTACTCTCCACATGTATAAATGATCCATCCAGTTATTTGGCCTACAGAAATGGCATGATTCATAGTTGATGAGCAGACACGACAACAGTCTGGTTGATAAAGTCAAGGCTAAAGTGACAGACAGTCAGACAGGTCTGAGGGCCCCAGGATACTGTAGCTCATCTCTCTCGCTCTCTCTCTCTCTCTCTTGCTCTCTCCCCTGTCTCCCTCTCTCTCTGTCCCTCTTTCTTTCTCTCATCTCTACACCCCCCCTCTTGCTCTCTCTCTCTCTCTCTCTCTTGCTCTCTCCCCTGTCTCCCTCTCTCTTTGTCCCTCTCTTTCTTTCTTTCTTTCTTTCTCTCACTCTCTCTCTCTCTCTCTCTCTCTCTCTCTTTCTCTGACTTCCTACAGTGAGAAGTGAATCACTCAGTAGATTTTCATCTGATAAACTATCCCAACATCTACTAAACATAGTATGTAAGGCCAGAGGTTTCCAACTTGATCATGATTTGCTTACGCACCATAAATAGGAGGCTACTATAGGCCAGAAATAAATAATCTCTCGGCTATGTCACAAATACCACCCTATTTCCCTATGTAGTGCACTACTTTTGATAGGGCTCTGGTCAAAAGTAGTGCACTAACTAGTCCAACTAGCCTGACGTGAATGATATACTGCTTTCCCGGGAACATGCCCAGATGCCCGTCATTTGCGTGAAGAGAAGGCGGAGAAAAAGGGGCCAGAGGTCGGGCTGCTTTCTGAAAATTCGTAGGCGATCGAATAAACCCTCACTGCCTTCCATTCTGCTAGCAAACGTGCAATCTTTCGAAGAAAAAAAAACGATGACCTACGCGGAAGATTAAACTACCAATGGGACATTCAAAACTGTAATATCTTATGCTTCACGGAGTCATGGCTGAATGACGACATTATCAACATACCGCTGGCTGGTTATACACTGTATCGGCAGGACAGAGCAGCGGCGTCTGGTAAAACAAGGGGCGGCGGACTATGTATTTTTGTAAATAACAGCTGGTGCACGATATCTAAGTAAGTCTCAAGATTTTGCTCGCCTGAGGTAGAGTATCTCATGATAAGCTGTAGACCACACTATCAACCTAGAGAGTTTTCATCTGTATTTTTCCTTTGCTGTCTACATGCACCACAGACTGATGCTAGCACTAAGATCGCACTCAATGAGCTATATTCCGGCAAAAGCAAACAGGAAAACGCTCACCCAGAGGCAGCGCTCCTAGTCGCCGGGGACTTTAATGCAGGGAAACTTAAATCGGTCTTACCAAATTTCTATCACCATGTTAATTTAATGTGCAACCAGATGGAAAAAAACTTTGGACCACTTTTACTCCACACACAGAGATGCATACAAAGCTCCCACTCACCCTCCATTTGGCAAAACCTGGTTACAAGCAAAAATTCAAGCAGGAAGCACCAGTGACTCGATCAATAAAAAAGTGGTCAGATGAAGCAGATGCTAAGCTACAAGACTGTTTTGCTAGCTCAGACTGGAATATGTTCCATGTGCCATGTAAGAAAGCTAACATTTAAGTTCCTTGCTCAGAACATGAGAACAAATGAAAGCTGGTGGTTCCTTTTAACATGAGTCTTCAATATTCCCAGGTAAGAAGTTTTAGGTTGTAGTTATTATAGGAATTATTGGACTATTTCTCTCTATACGATTTGTATTTCATATACCTTTGACTATTGTATGTTCTTATAGGCACTTTAGTATTGCCAGTGTAACAGTATAGCTTCTGTCCCTCTCCTCGCTCCTACCTGGGCTCGAACCAGGAACACATCGACAACAGCCACCCTCGAAGCAGCGTTACCCATGTAGTGCAAGGGGAAAAACTACTCCAAGTCTCAGAGCGTGTGACATTTGAAATGCTATTAGCGCGCACCCGGCTAACTAGCTAGCCATTTCACATCGGTTACACCAGCCTAATCTTGGGAGTTGACAGGCTTGAAGTCATAAACAGCGCAATGCATTGCAAAGGGCTCCTGGCAAACGCACGAAAGTGCTGTTTGAATGAACGCTTACGAGCCTGCTGCTGCCTACCATCGCTCAGTCAGACTGCTCTATCAAATCATAAACTTAATTATAACATAATAACACACAGAAATATGAGCCTTAGGTCATTAATATGGTCGAATCCGGAAACTATCATCTCGAAAACAAAACGTTTTTCCTGTCAGTGAAATACGGAACCGTTACGTATTTTATCTAACGGGTGGCATCCCTAAGTTTAAATATTCCTGTTACATTGCACAACCTTCAATGTTATGTCATAATTACGTAAAATTCTGGCAAATTAGTTCGCAACGAGCAATGCGGCCCAAACTGTTGCATATACCCTGACTGTGTGCAATGAACGCAAAATGACACAATTTCACCTGGTTAATATTGCCTGCTAACCTGGATTTCTTTTAGCTAAATATGCAGGTTTAAAAACTTGAAATCGGGCCCTAATTAATCGGCCATTCAGATTAATCAGTCGACCTCAAGTCCAAGCACACCAAGACAGTCATGAAGAGCGCACGACAAAACCTATTCCCCCTCAGGAGACTGAAAAGATTTGTCATAGGTCCTCAGATCGTCAAAAGGTTCTACAGCTGCACCATTGAGAGCATCCTGACTGGTTGCATCACTGCCTGGTATGGCAATTGCTCGGCCTCCGTACGCAAGGCACTACAGAGGGTAGTGTGTACAGCCCAGTACATCACTGGGACAAAGCTTCCTGCCATCCAGGACCTCTATACCAGGCGGTGTCAGAGGAAGGCCCTGAAAATGGTCAGAGACTCCGGCCACCCTAGTCATAGACTGTTCTCTCTGCTACAGCACGGCAAGCGGTACCGGAGTGCCAATTCTAGGTCCAAGAGGCTTCTAAACAGCTTCTACCCCCAAGCCATAAGACTCCTGAACATCTAATCAAATGGCTACCCAGTCTATTTGCATTGCCCCGCCCCCCACACCTTTTACACAACTGCTACTCTCTGTTGTTATCATCTATGCATAGTCATTTTAATGACCTACATGTACATATTACCTCAATTACCTCGACTAACGGTGCCCCCGCACATTGACTCTTTACCGGTACCCCCCTGTATATAGTCTCACAATTGTTAATTTACTGTTGCTCTTTAATTACTTGTTACTTTTATTTCTTATTTGTTTTATATAATTTTTTTAAACTGCATGGTTAGTTAAGGGCTCGTAAGTATGCATTTCACCTGGTGTATTCGGCGCATGTGACTAATGAAAATGGATTTGAATTGATTTAAATAGGGAGCAGGGTACCATTTGGAATTCACAACACAGCTCCTGGAGTGTCTGGCACGTAGGCTGTAGTTTGTTTACAAATGCAATACGCTCCAAAAATGTTCACTCCAACTACAATTTACTGTATACAGTGGTGGAAAATGTACCCAATTGTCGTACTTGAGTAAAAGTAAAGATACCTTAATAGAAAATGACTCAAGTAAAAGTGAAAGTCACCCAGTAAAATACTTAAGGTTTTAAATATACTTAAGTATTAAAAGTAATTCTCAAATTACTTATATTAAGCAAACCAGACCTCACGATTTTCTTGTTTTTTAAATGTACAGCTAGCCAGGGGCACACTCCAATACTTATACATAATTTACAAACAAAGCATTTGTGTTTAGTGAGTCTGCCAGATCAGATGCAATAGGGATGACCAGAGAATTGGACAATTGTAAAAGTAAACGTTTTTAAAATATAAATAGTAAAGTACAGAGACCCCAAAAAACGTCTTAAGTAGTACTTTAAAGTATTTTTACTTAAGTGCTTTACAGCACTGTCTGTATATACTGTAGGCTTCTTCTGTAAGGCTGAGGCTGCAGTGATGACTCATTTTATTATGTGGTGAAGTGCTGCGGACTACAGAGATACGTGATGATGTATCTCTAATCTGTGTCCCAAATGGCACCCTATTCCTTATGTAGTGCACTACTTTTATATGGTCCCTGGTCAAAAGTAGTGCACTATATAGAATAGGATTCCATTTGGGACAAACGCCTTTGATTTATCTCCAGTAGCTAGAAGTGGAAGAAATGGAAGAAATCATTGGTATTGACTACTACTGAGTGTAAGAGGTCATTGGTGTTGACTTCTACTGAGTGTAAGAGGTCATTGGTGTTGACTACTACTGAGTGGAAGAGGTCATTGGTGTTGAATACTACTGAGTGGAAGAGGTCATTGGTGTTGAGTACTACTGAGTGGAAGAGGTCATTGGTGTTGACTACTACTGAGTGTAAGAGGTCATTGGTTTTGACTACTACTGAGTGGAAGAAATCATTGGTGTTGACTACTACTGAGTGGAAAAGGTCATTGGTGTTGAGTACTCTTTTCGGCTTGGCTAACTAGCTACCTAGCTAGTAGATGGCAAATTGTTTTTGTTCGAATGATGCATCTGGACACTCTGCCAGCTTTTTTTGTTTCACCTGGTTGCTAGTTCCTGATCTTTTGAAAATATCAATTGAAGTGTCAACTGAGAGGAATTGGAGATGCAGTAAAGGAATGCAGTGCTGAGGCAGAGGGAGGACGACTGGATACTACTCTGAACTGTGTGTGGTGAGCTTTCTGGTGCCCAGAGCTGCTGAAGCAGAGGGATCCTCGTGAGGACAACTGGCTACTACTCTGAACTGTGTGTGGTTTTTGGTGCCCAGAGCTGCTGAGGTATCACCCAAATGGGTACTACACATTGTGAAGGAGAAGTGCAGTGGCTACACCACTCAAGCTGGTTCCCAGAGTAGCCCTGTACATGATCGTCACCAGACTCGTCATCAACCATCAACCAACCATCTTCCTCTGATCAAGCCGTGAGCTGTCCCTCTCCATCTTTGGAGGATGCATGCAGTCAAAGACTTGGCCTCTATTGGTTGACCTACCTATAGCTAGGTATGCGATATTCTGGGAATTTTAGATAACGCTAATAACTGCTTGAAAAGCAAATTATTATCTAGTTTTTTTTTTACACAGATTTTCTCCTCTCCCCTGCTCCTGACTGTATTTGCTGCCATTTACTGTAAAATATAATGAATATGAATTAATCATGAAGTGCTTTGAAAGGCTGTTCATGACACACATGACCTCCATCATCCCAGACACCCAGAACCCACTGGACCCTCTCCAGACACCATGGACCATCTCCAGACACCATGGACCCACTCCAGACACCATGGACCCACTCCAGACACCCTGGACCCACTCCAGACACCCTGGACCCTCTCCAGACACCATGGACCCTGTCCAGACACCATGGACCCTCTCCAGACGCCGTGGACCCTCTCCAGACACCGTGGACCCTCTTCAGACACAATGGACCCTCTCCAGACACCCCGGACCCTCTCCAGACACCCCGGACCCACTCCAGACACCCCAGACCCATTCCAGACACCCCGGACCCACTCCAGACACCCCGGACCCACTCCAGACACCATGGACCCAGTTCATTGACTACAGCTCAGCGTTCATTGACTGAACCCCTCCCACTGAAACTGCATCCTGGAATTTCTGACAGGCCAACCCCAGGTGGTTAGAGTAGGCAACATCACCTCCGCCACGCTAACCCTCAACACGGGTGGCCCCACAGGGGTGTGTGCTTAACACCCTTCTGTACTCCCTGTTTACTCATGACTGTGTGGCAAGGCACGTCTCCAACTCAATCATCAAGTTTGCTGATGACACGACAGTGGTAGGCCTAAATCGTCAACGGTGAGGAGCCATCCTACAGGGAGGAGGTCAGAGAACTGGAAGTGGGTGCCAGGACAACAACCTCTCCCTCAACTTCAGCAAGACCAAGGATCTGATCGTGGACTACAGGAAACAGTTGGGGTGCACACCCCCATTGACAGGTCAGCAGTGGAGAGGGTCAAGAGCTTCAAGTTCCTCGGTGTCCACATGGTTCCTCGGTTCTCACATGGTCCTGTCACACTAGAACAGTCGTGAAGAATGCACGGCAATGCCTCTTCTCCCTCAGGAGACTGAAACGATTTGGCATGGTCCCTCAGATCAGGAACTTTTACAGATTCACCATTGAGGGAATCCTGACTGGTTGTATCAACATCTGGTATGGCAACTGCACCGCCCGCGACCGGATGGTCCTACATAGGGTGGTGCGGATGGCCCAGCGCATCACTGGGAGCGAGCTCCCAGCCATACAGGACCTTTCATGCCAGGCGGTGTCTGAGAAAGACCCGAAAAATTGCCAAAGCCTCCAGCCACCCGAGACATGGACTGTTCTCCATGCTCCCCATCCGGCAGGTGGTACCGGTGCATCAAGGCTCAGGCCAACAGACTCCTAAACAACTTCTATCCCCTGGCCATAAGACTGTTAAATGGCTAACAACTACTGCTCTCCCTCTCCCACAGACTATCCACACTGACTCTATGTCCATCCACAGGTCACTACCCACTCAGACACAACCTAAGCTGCTGCTAAAATGATTACTGATTAGCTGTATTACTCCATCACGCTGCTGTCCATTAATTATTGATTTCCATTACCATTAGTATTTATCTATTTATTCTGCTACTGGTCACTATTATTCCTCTTTACATGTATATATTACCATTAGTATATTGAGGCTCCCGAGTGGCGCAGCTGTCTAAGGCACTGCATCTCAGTGCAAGAGGCATCACTACAGTCCCTGGTTTGAATCCAGGCTGAATCACATCTGGCCGTGATTGGGAGTCCCATAGGGCGGTGCACAGTTGGCCCAGCGTCGTCCGGGTTTGGCCGGGGTAGGCCAATATTTTAAATGAGAATTTGTTCTTAACTGAATTGCCTAGTTAAATAAAGGATAAATAAAATACAAAATATTATGAGAAGTATTTATATATTCCTGCTATCAGACAATTTTCAGCCCTGTATATCCTACTACCAGTCGCTTTTTATGTATAAACCCACCTCAACCACTCCAGCACCCCTGCACATTGAATAAGGTACTGGTACTGACCTGTATATACAACCACTCCAGTACCCCTGCATGTTGAATAAGGTACTGACCTGTATATACAACCACTCCAGTACCCCTGCATGTTGAATAAGGTACTGACCTGTATATACAACCACTCCAGTACCCCTGCATGTTGAATAAGGTGCTGGTAATGACCTGTATATACAACCACTCCAGTACCCCTGCATGTTAAATAAGGTACTGACCTGTATATACTACCACTCCAGTACCCCTGCATGTTGAATAAGGTACTGACCTGTATATACAACCACTCCAGTACCCCTGCATGTTGAATAAGGTACTGGTACTGACCTGTATATACAACCACTCCAGTACCCCTGCATGTTGAATAAGGTACTGACCTGTATATACAACCACTCCAGTACCCCTGCATGTTGAATAAGGTACTGACCTGTATATACAACCACTCCAGTACCCCTGCATGTTGAATAAGGTACTGACCTGTATATACAACCACTCCAGTACCCCTGCATGTTGAATAAGGTACTGACCTGTATATACAACCACTCCAGTACCCCTGCATGTTGAATAAGGTACTGACCTGTATATACAACCACTCCAGTACCCCTGCATGTTGAATAAGGTACTGGTACTGACCTGTATATACAACCACTCCAGTACCCCTGCATGTTGAATAAGGTACTGACCTGTATATACAACCACTCCAGTACCCCTGCATGTTGAATAAGGTACTGGTACTGACCTGTATATACAACCACTCCAGTACCCCTGCATGTTGAATAAGGTACTGACCTGTATATACAACCACTCCAGTACCCCTGCATGTTGAATAAGGTACTGACCTGTATATACAACCACTCCAGTACCCCTGCATGTTGAATAAGGTACTGACCTGTATATACAACCACTCCAGTACCCCTGCATGTTGAATAAGGTACTGACCTGTATATACAACCACTCCAGTACCCCTGGTTGTTGAATAAGGTACTGACCTGTATATACAACCACTCCAGTACCCCTGCATGTTGAATAAGGTACTGGTACTGACCTGTATATACAACCACTCCAGTACCCCTGCACATTGAATAAGGTACTGACCTGTATATACAACCACTCCAGTACCCCTGCATGTTGAATAAGGTACTGACCTGTATATACAACCACTCCAGTACCCCTGCATGTTGAATAAGGTACTGACCTGTATATACAACCACTCCAGTACCCCTGCATGTTGAATAAGGTGCTGACCAGTATATACAACCACTCACGTACCCCTGCATGTTGAATAAGGTACTGACCTGTATATACAACCACTCCAGTACCCCTGCATGTTGAATAAGGTACTGGTACTGACCTGTATATACAACCACTCCAGTACCCCTGCATGTTGAATAAGGTACTGACCTGTATATACAACCACTCCAGTACCCCTGCATGTTGAATAAGGTACTGACCTGTATATACAACCACTCCAGTACCCCTGCATGTTGAATAAGGTACTGGTACTGACCTGTATATACAACCACTCCAGTACCCCTGCATGTTGAATAAGGTACTGACCTGTATATACAACCACTCCAGTACCCCTGCATGTTGAATAAGGTACTGGTACTGACCTGTATATACAACCACTCCAGTACCCCTGCATGTTGAATAAGGTACTGACCTGTATATACAACCACTCCAGTACCCCTGCATATTGAATAAGGTACTGACCTGTATATACAACCACTCCAGTACCCCTGCATGTTGAATAAGGTACTGACCTGTATATACAACCACTCCAGTACCCCTGCATGTTGAATAAGGTACTGACCTGTATATACAACCACTGTTGAATATACAACCACATGTTGAATAAGGTACTGACCTGTATATACAACCACTCCAGTACCCCTGCATGTTGAATAAGGTACTGACCTGTATATACAACCACTTCAAGTCAATGATGACCTGTATATACAACCACTCCAGTACCCCTGCATGTTGAATAAGGTACTGATACTGACCTGTATATACAACCACTCCAGTACCCCTGCATGTTGAATAAGGTACTGACCTGTATATACAACCACTCCAGTACCCCTGCATGATGAATAAGGTACTGGTACTGACCTGTATATACAACCACTCCAGTACCCCTGCATGTTGAATAAGGTACTGACCTGTATATACAACCACTCCAGTACCCCTGCATGTTGAATAAGGTGCTGACCAGTATATACAACCACTCACGTACCCCTGCATGTTGAATAAGGTACTGACCTGTATATACAACCACTCCAGTACCCCTGCATGTTGAATAAGGTACTGGTACTGACCTGTATATACAACCACTCCAGTACCCCTGCATGTTGAATAAGGTACTGACCTGTATATACAACCACTCCAGTACCCCTGCATGTTGAATAAGGTACTGACCTGTATATACAACCACTCCAGTACCCCTGCATGTTGAATAAGGTACTGGTACTGACCTGTATATACAACCACTCCAGTACCCCTGCATGTTGAATAAGGTACTGACCTGTATATACAACCACTCCAGTACCCCTGCATGTTGAATAAGGTACTGGTACTGACCTGTATATACAACCACTCCAGTACCCCTGCATGTTGAATAAGGTACTGAAATGTATATACAACCACTCCAGTACCCCTGCATGTTGAATAAGGTACTGGTACTGACCTGTATATACAACGACTCCAGTACCCCTGCATGTTGAATAAGGTACTGGTACTGACCTGTATATACTTTTATTCTCGTGTCTCTTTAACTCATCGTAGTTCTTGTGTGGTTTTTATTCTTACTTTAATTATTTTTATACTTTCTATTACTATCTATATTGGTATTAGTGTATTGTTGGGAAACAGCTCTGAATGTAAGAATTTCACTGTACTGTTTTACACCTGTTGTATCCTGTGTACGTGGCGAATAAACATTGTAACTTGAATAGAATGGGCGTCCCCATTCAAGTCAATGATGGCATAATGGATGGACTGATGGCCATTGCTAAAATATGTGCTACGATCTGTTGATTCAACTCAACTGACATCGCAAAAAAATCCATTCCATTGCATGAGCCACATCAGTTAGTATAATTTGAATGAACATTCTACATTACCATGAAAATGATTGCATACCATTGCCATACCAGGCAGCCATTGTGAGTGTACCCATGAGTTTACCAGTCAAATTGCCAGGGTTAGAGGTTCTAACCGAGCCTGTTTCATTCATTCTCTTTCTATGTGTGCTGCGGCTGCATTGTAGTCATTCAACCGCAAAAAATCGAATAATAATAATAATAGTTTATATGGTTATGACAGTCTTCATTTATAACCATTGGTTACACGGTTATACTGTAATTGTGCCAGCCCTACCTACAGTTGAAGTCGGAAGTTTACATACACCTTAGACAAATACATTTAAAATCAGTTTTTCATAATTCCTGATATTTAATCCCAGTAGAAATTCCCTTTCTTAGGTCAGTTAGGATCACCACTTTATTTTAAGAATGTGAAATGTCAGAATATAAGTAGAGATAATTATTTATTTCAGCTTTTATTTCTTTCATCACATTCCCAGTGGGTCAGAAGTTTACATACATTCAATTAGTATTTGGTAGCATTGCCTTTAAATTGTTTAAATTGGGTCAAATGTTTTGGGTAGCCTTCCACAAGCTTCCCACAATAACTTGGGAGAATTTTGGCCCATTCCTCCTGATAGGAGTTCTGCCCACAAATGTTCTATGGGATTGAGGTCAGGGCTTTGTGATGGCCACTCCAATACCTTGACTTTGTTGTCCCTAAGCCATTTTGCCACAACTTTGGAAGTATGCTTGGGGTCATTGTCCATTTAGAAGACCCATTTGTGACCAAGCTTTGACTTCCTGACTGATGTCTTGAGATGTTGCTTTAATGTACCCACATCATTTTCATCCCTCATGATGCCATCTATTTTGTGAAGTACACCAGTCCCTCCTGCAGCAAAGCACTGCCACAACATGATGCTGCCACCCCTGTGCTTCACGATTGGGATGGTGTTCTTCGGCTTGCAAGCATCTCCCTTTTTCCTTCAAACATAATGATGGTCATTATGGCCAAACAGTTCTATTTTTGTTTCATCAGACCAGAAGACATTTCTCCAAAAAGTACAACCTTTGTCCCCATGTGCAGTTGCAAACCGTAGTCTGTCTTTTTTATGGCGGTTTTGGAGCAGTGGCTTCTTCCTTGCTGAGCAGCCTTTCAGGTTATGTCGATATAAATCAAATCAAATGTTATTGGTCCCATACATATGGTTAGCAAATGTTAATGCGAGTGTAGCGAAATGCTTGAGCTTCTATTTCTGACCGTGCAGTAATATCTAACAAGTAATCTAACAATTTCACAACAACTACTTTATACACGCAAGTGTAAAGGAATGAATAAGAATATGTACATAAAAATATATGGATAAGCGATGGCCGCGCGGCATAGGCAAGATGCAGTAGATGGTATAGAGTACAGTATATACATATGAGATGAGTAATGTAGGGTATGTAAACATTATATAAAGTGGCATTGTTTAAAGTGACTAGAGATACGTTTATTACCTCCAATTTTAGTAATTTCCAATTTTATTAATAAAGTGGCTAGAGATTTGAGTCAGTATGTTGGCAGCAGCCACTCAATGTTAGTGATGGCTGTTTAACAGTCTGATGGCCTTGAGATAGAAACTGTTTTTCAGTCTCTCGGTCTCAGCTTTGATGCACCTGTACTGACCTCGCCTTCTGGATGGTAGCGGGGTGAACAGGCAGTGGCTCGGGTGGTTGTTGTCCTTGATGATCTTTTTGGCCTTCCTGTGACATCGGGTGGTGTAGGTGTACTGGAGGGCAGGTAGTTTGCCCCCGGTGATGCGTTGTGCAGACCGCACTACCCTCTCAAGAGCCTTACGGTTGTGGGCGGAGCAGTTGCCGTACCAGGCGGTGATACAGCCCGACAGTATGCTCTCAATTGTGCATCTGTAAAAGTTTGAGTGTTTTCGGTGACAAGCCAAATTTCTTCAGCGCCTGTCAGACTGCGCCTTCTTCACCACGCTGTCTGTGTGGGTGGGACATTTCAGTTTGTCCATGATGTGTACGCCGAGGAACTTAAAACTTTCCACCTTCTCCACTACTGTCCCGTCAATGTGGATAGGGGGGCACTCCCTCTGCTGTTTCCTGAAGTCCACGAACATCTCCTTTGTTTTGTTGACATTGAGTGTGAGGTTATTTTCCTGACACCACACTCTTAGGGCCCACACCTCCTCCCTATAGGCCGTCTTGTCGTTGTTGGTAATCAAACCTACCACTGTAGTGTTGTCTGCAAACTTGATGATTGAGTTGGAGCGTGCATGGCCACGCAGTCATGGGTGAACAGGGAGTACAGGAGAGGGCTGAGAACGCACCCTTGTGGGGCCCCAGTGTTGAGGAACAGCAGGGTGGAGATGTTGTTTCCTACCCCCACCACCTGGGGGCGGCCCTTCAGAAAGTCCAGGACCCAGTTGCAAAGGACGGAGTTGAGACCCAGGGTCTCGAGCTTAATGACTAGTTTGGAGGGTACTAGGGTGTTAAATGCTTAGCTGTAATCGATGAACAGCATTCTTAAATAGGTATTCCTCTTGTCCAGATGGGTTAGGGCAGTGTGCAGTGTGATTGCGATTGCGTAGTCTGTGGACCTATTGGGGCAGTAAGCAAATTGGAGTGGGTCTAGAGTGTCAAGTAGGGTAGAGGTGATATGATTCTCGACTAGTCTCTCAAAGCACTTCATGATGACAGAAGTGAGTGCTATGGGGCGAGAGTTGTTTAGCTCAGTTACCTTAGCTTTCTTGGGAACAGGAACAATGGTGGCCCTCTTGAAGCATGTGGGAACAGCAGAATGGGATAGGAATTGATTATATATGTCCTTAAACACACCAGCCAGCTGGTCTGCGCATGCTCTGAGGACACGGCTACGGATGCCATCTGGGCCGGCAGCCTTTCGAGGGTTAACACGTTTAAATGTTTTAATCACGTTGGCCGCGATGAAGGAGAGCCTGCAGGTTTTGGTAACGGGCCGTGTCAGTGGCACTGTATTGTCCTCAAAGTGAGCAAAGAAGTTGTTTAATTTGTCTGGGAGCAAGACGTTGGTGTCCGCGATGGGGCTGGTTTTCTTTTTGTAATTCGTGATTATCTGTAGACCCTGACACATACGTCTCGTGTCTGGGCCGTTGAATTGCGACTCTACTTTGTCTCTATACTGATGCTTAGCTTGTTTGATTGCCTTGCAAAGGGAATAGCAAACACTGTTTGTATTCAGTCATGTTTCTGGTCACCTTGCCATGATTAAAAGCGGTGGTTCGTGCTTTCAGTTTTGCGTGAATGTTGCCATCAAGCCACGGTTTCTGGTTGGGGAAGGTTTTAATAGTCACCTTGGGTACAACATCACCGATGCATTTGCTAATAAACTCACTCACCGAATCAGCGTATACATCAATGTTGTTGTCTGAGGCTATCCGGAACATACCCCAGTCCACGTGATTAAAGCAACCTTGAAACGTGGAATCCGATTGGTCGGAGCAGCATTGAACAGACCTCAGCACGGGTGTTTCCTGTTTTAGTTTCTGTCTATAGGCTGGGAGCAACAAAATGGAGTCGTGGTCAGATTTGCCGAAAGGGACTATAGGACTCGTTTTACTGTGGATATAGATACTTTTGTACCTGTTTCCTCCAGCATCTTCACAAGGTCCTTTGCTGTTGTTCTGGGATTGAGTTTCACTTTTCGCACCAAAGTACATTCATCTCTAGGAGACAGAACGCGTCTCCTTCCTGAGCGGTATGACAGCTGCATGGTCCCATGGTGTTTATACTTGCGTACTATTGTTTGTACAGATGAACGTGGTACCTTCAGGCGTTTAGAAATTGCTGCCAAGGATGAACCAGACTTGGGGTTGTCTACAATTTTTTTTCTGAGGTCTTCGCTGATTTCTTTTGATTTTCCCATGATGTCAATCAGAGGCACTGAGTTGGAAGGTAGGCTTTGAAATACATCCACAGGTACATCTCCAATTGACTCAAATGATGTCAATTAGCCTATCAGAAGCTTCTAAAGCCATGACATTATTTTCTGGAATTTTCCAAGCTGTTTAAGGGCACAGTCAACTTAATGTATGTAAACTTCTGACCCACTGGAATTGTGATACAGTGAATTATAAGTGAAATAATCTATCTGTAAACAATTGTTGGAAAAATGACTTGTGTCATGCAGAAAGTAGATGTCCTAACCGACATGCCAAAACTATAGTTTGTTAACAAGAAATGTGTGGAGTGGTTGAAAAACGAGTTTTAATGACTCCAACCTAAGTGTATGTAAACTTCCGACTTCAACTGTATAGACCAGACTCCCCCCCCCCCCCCCCCCATCAGATGTACTGGCTAAACCAGCAACATAGCATCCCTCTGAGGGAGGGACAGGGAAGGGGCTACTGACTAGTCAAGCAGCCAGTCAGCCCACAGTCCCAAGCAGCCAGTCAGCCGACCACCCCAAGCAGCCAACCAACCAGGGATTAGAGGGTTTTACACAGAGTCTCTCTCCACAAAGTTACATTCAATTGCACAATGATGTGAACTCAGGTGATTTCCATTCAGACTCAATTTCTAGGCAAATCTCCTTTAGTTATTACCATAGACTTGGCATAATTAATGGGACTGACATAATACAGCTGAATCATGCTGAAATGTTAGGTTCTTTGATCAAAACTACTGGGGTTTTAAAGAGACCGTACAGGAGGGGAGAGGAGACTGCTGTGGATGGGATGTCTGTATTTGTCTAGTCGCATAAGAAATATAGACATTGAGCTTTGTCGTTGCAAATTATCTGTGTTTTATGGCATATACAGAAGTTGTATTTCCAAATCTGATTGTTTAGGACATGGACAGATTTCTCTAACCAACTCGTAACTTGTCTCTTCACAGGTTCAAGACAATAAAACACCCCACATCTTTACGCCTCTCCCTGTGGAATCTACCTTTTGACCATCTCTGACCCCTTCTGACATCTAACCCCTGACCCTAGACCCCCCTCACCATCAACCGCCACCATGCCTAAAAACAGCAAGGTGACCCTGGGACTCCCTCACAGTGATCCCGTCACTGAGTCAGTGGCGGACCTCCTGACCCTGGCCGAGCCCCTGGACTATAAGAGCAGCCGGATGAGTATGGGTCTCAGCCCCGGGGCCCAGCCAGCCATGGGCAAGGGCCTGCTACCTTCTCCAGGAGACGAGGAGGGGAGGCCGGCCTGGAACAGCAAGCTGCAGTACATCCTGGCCCAGGTTGGGTTCTCTGTGGGGCTGGGCAATGTCTGGAGGTTCCCCTACCTGTGTCAGAAGAACGGAGGAGGTGGGTAGCGCTGGGGAATCTGGGTATTGTACTTAGTTACTGGTGGGGATTCTGGATAGTGTAGTCACAGGGGGGATATGGGTACTTTACTCTTTGTCGGGATTATCTGTGGGTCTGGGAAACATTTGGAGGTTCCCCTACCTGTGTCACAAGAATGGGGGAGGTGGGTTCTGGGTATTGTAGTCACTCTTGGAGTGGGGGATATGGATACTGTTGTCACTAGTGGGGATTATGGATACTGTATTTTCGGTGGGGCTGGGCTTCCCTATAGACCTCGGCATCATATTGAGGTTCCTCTACCAAGGCCGGAAGAATGGAGGAGCTGGGTATTGTAGTCACCGGGGATTATGGGTACTGTAGTCAATCTGCATACTGTAATTACTAGTGGGAATTTAGGGAAGTCTGTGAAGCAGCTACTGTGTTATAATAATGATGATGGTAATGACGATCATGAGGACCCATGCTGTGTTTACTATGTATGTATGAGAACACGCTCATCCGTTACAGCTTTACAAGGCTTGAGAATGTGCAGTTTGTTTTGATGTCACCAGTCACCCCAGGCTGGTGGATAAATGGTGGGGGGTATTGGGGTAAGAGCATCACATCTCTCGACTAGTTTGTGTCATTGTACTGGCAGACTGGACAGGTGTGAAATAGCAGCGAGTTGTAGCTGTCACTATTCACATTTTCTATGGTGGAGTAACAGGCTGAGTCAGGGAACATCCAATAGGTGACCCTGAGCATCTTGATCACTTGTTGCAACAAGGATAAACATGGTGAAGTACTATTATACATTTGCCTTCACTGATATACTGCCCTTGGCAATACTAGTACTATAATACCCAGGTATAGTACAGTGTTTCCCAAAACGCGATGGGATGGAAGGGGGGTGCGGGTCCCCCCTCCCCCTTAAAATAAATGAATAAATATATATATATACTTATTAGGGTTACATACAGTATATGCATGCAGTAGCAGTCAAAGGTTTGGACACACCTACTCATTCAAGGGGTTTTCTTTATTTGTATTATTTTCTACATTGTAGAATAATAGTGAAGACATCAAAACTATGAAATAACACATATGGAATCATGTAGCAACCAAAAAAGTGTTAACAAAATCGAAATATATTTTATCTTTGAGATTCTTCAAAGTAGCCACTCTTTGCCTTGATGACTGCTTTGCACACTCTTGGCATTCTCTCAACCAGCTTCACCTGGAATGCTTTTCCCACAGTCTTGAAGGAGTTCCCACACATGCTGAGCACTTGTTGGCTGCGGTCCAATCCCAAACCATCTCATTGTGTTGAGGTCGGGTGATTGTGGAGGCCAGGTCATCTGATGCAGCACTCTATCACTCTCCTTCTTGGTCAAATAGCCCTTACACAGCCTGGAGGTGTGTTGGGTCATTGTCCTGTTGAAAAACAGATGATAATCCCACTAAGCGCAAACCAGATGGGATGGCGTATCGCTGCATAATGCTGTGGTATCCATGCTGTTTAAGTGTGCCATGAATTCTAAATAAATCAAGACAGTGTCACCAGCAAAGCACCCCCACACCATCACACCTCCTCCTCAATGCTTCATGGTGGGAACAATACATGCGTAGATCATCCGTTCACCTACTCTGCGTCTCACAAAGACACGGCGGTTGGAACTAAAAATCTCGAATTTGGACACATTAGACAAAAGGACAGATTTCCATCGGTCTAATGTCCGTTTTTCATGTTTCTTGGCCAAAACAAGTCTGTTCTTCTTATTGGTGTCCTTTAGTAGTGGTTTCTTTGCAGCAATTCGACCATGAAGACCTGATTCACGCAGTATCCTCTGAACAGTTGTTGAGATGTGTTTTTTATTTGTGAAGCATTTATTTGGGCTCCAATCTGAGGTGCAGTTAACTCTAATTAACTTATCCTCTGCAGCAGATGTAACTCTGGGTCTTCCTTTCCTGTGGGGGTCCTCATGAGAGCCAGTTTCATCATAGCGCTTGATTGTTTTTGCGACTGCACTTGAAGAAACTTTGAAAGTTCTTGAAATGTTCTGGATTGACTGACCATGTCTTAAAGTAATGATGGACTGTTGTTTCTCTTATTTTATTTGAGCTGTTCTTGCCAGAATATGGACTTGGTCTTTTACCAAATAAGGCTATATTCTGTATACCACCCCAACCTTGTCACAACACTCAATGCAACTTAAAATACATTCACTTTTTTGGGATAGGGGGCAGCATTTGGAATTTTGGATGAAAAGCGTGCCCAAAGTAAGCTGCCTGCTACTCAGGCCCAGAAGCTAGGATATGCATATAATTGGTAGATTTGGATAGAAAACACTCTAAAGTTTCCAAAACTGTTAAAATAATGTCTGTGTGTATAACAGAACTGATATGGCAAGCAAAAACCTGAAGAAAATCCATCCAGGAAATGCTATTATTTTGAAATGGATGTTTTTCCATTGAATATACAAAGACTTATGACCCAGTTCACGATCCCTATGGCTTCCACTACATGTGACCAGTCTTTAGGCATTGTTTCAGGCTTTTACTCTGAAAAATTAGGGAGAAACACCACTTTCAATGAGAGGACAGTGGAAATTTCCAGACATGAGTCCTGCGCGTGACCGGGAGCATGCCTTTCTTGTTTTCTATTGACGAAGCTATTGTCTGGTTGAAATATGATCAACTATTTATGACAAAAACAACCTGAGGATTGATTATAAACATTGTTTGACATGTTTCTACGAACTTTTATGGTACTTTTTTGATTTTTCATCTGCCTACTGTGACCGTGCTTTGTTCCAATGGATTACTGAACAAAACGGAGGTTTTTGGACGTAAAGAGGGACTTTATCGAACAAAACAAACATTTATTGTGTAACATGGAGTCTTGGGAGTGCAACCATATGAAGATCATCAAAGGTGAGTGATTAATTTTATCGCTATTTCTGACTTGTGTTACTCCTTTACTGGGCTGGTTACTGTTTGTAATGTTTTGTGTGCTGAGGGCTGTCCTCAGATAATCGCATGGTATGCTTTCGCTGTAAAGCCTTTTTGAAATCTGACACCTTGGCTGGATTAACAACAAGATAAGCTTTATTTTGATGTATTGCACTTGTGATTTTATGAAAGTTAAATATTTATAGTAATTTAAATTGAATTTGGCCCTCTGCAATTTCACCGGATGTTGTCGAGGTGGGACGCTAGCGTCCCACTGTTCCATAAGTTAAGAAGGAAAGAAATTCCTGTTATTTGAAATGCATTCCAGGTGACTACATCATTAAGCTGGTTGAGACAATGCCAAGAGTGTGCAAAGCTGTCATCAAGGAAAAGGGTGGCTACTTTGAATAATCTCAAATATAGAATATATATTTTGATTTGTTTAACACTCTTTTGGTTACTACATGATTCCATATGTGTTATTTCATAGTTTTGATGTCTTCACTATTATTCTACAATGTAGAAAATAGTAAAAATAAAGAAAAACCCTTAAATGAGTAGGTGTTCTAAATCTTTTGACCGGTAGTGTATATATATTTTAAAGGAACTCATTCTGGCTTTCAACTTACTCTTGAAAGTCTTAATAGTAGAATGCCATTTCTAAACTGTTGTGTCCCAGTGAAACCTGACACCGTGGTAGCCTGTAACCTCAAGTCCAGGCTTGTCCTAGTGATGATTGATTCTGATGCTCCTTGACAACCCATTTGTGTGTCTCCTCTTCTCGTCTCCTCTCTATTTCTCTCCCCTATATCTCCCTCTCTCTCACTCTCTTCCTCCTTTCCCTCCTCCTTCATGTTCTCTCTATTCTATTTCCTTTTGATGAAAGGCCAGTGGAAATGACATTGAACAAAGGCTACAGTATTACAGTGCTCTATTACAGCAGCAAAAAGCACCACTATATTATAAGCCCTCCATCAAAATAATTGTGTTCCAAAGAGAAAAGAGCATTATAAACCTGAAGGGCTTTCTCTCTGCTGTGTTTGGATCCGCACCACCAGTCCAGGCCTCCTAGTCCCAGGTGTGTTATTACTGGGATTTGCTATCTGGTCTCCTGGAATAGCAGCAGCAAGTGAGAGTTGGCTGGCAGCCAAGGTTGTGTTGATTAGGGTATTCATTAGGGTGCAAATGTGTTGTTTGTGAGTGCATGATGATGCTCTGTGTGCTCAGTGGAGCTAAAAGAGGGAGAGTAGAGAGGTACAGTTTAGTGCAAGACAGAGGGAGACAGGAAGTGGTGAGGCTGCAGAAGCACGAGAGAGACAGGAAGTGGTGAAGCTGCAGAAGACAGAGAGAGACAGGAAGTGGCGAGGCTGCAGAAGACCGAGAGAGACAGGAGGTAGTGAGGCTGCAGAAGACAGAGAGAGATGGGAAGTGGTGAAGCTGCAGAAGACAGAGAGAGATGGGAAGTGCTGAGTCTGCAGAAGACAGAGAGAGACAGGAAGTGGTGAGGCTGCAGAAGACTGAGAGAGACAGGAAGTGGTGAGGCTGCAGAAGACTGAGAGAGACAGGAAGTGGTGAGGCTGCAGAAGACTGAGAAAGACAGGAAGTGGTGAGGCTGCAGAAGACTGAGAGAGACAGGAAGTGGTGAGGCTGCAGAGGAAGGATAATAGAAGACATGACCATGACAAACCAGTCTGTCTTTCTTTGGTTTGCTTGAGACATTTCTGTCAATATGAAATATAGTGTGGTAGCCTTTTCCTTCCATCCAGAAGGCTTTTTCAATTTGACCTTTACTGACTTGTAACTAACCTTCTCCCTCTCCCTCTCCTTCCTCTTTCTTCCACTTCTTCCCTTTCGCTCTTCCCCTCCCCCATCCCCCTCCTCTCTCAGGTGCGTACCTGGTCCCGTACTTCATCCTCCTCATCCTCATTGGGATCCCTCTGTTCTTCCTGGAGCTGGCGGTGGGACAGAGGATTAGGAGAGGCAGCATCGGGGTGTGGAACTACGTTTACCCTCAGCTAGGAGGCATCGGGGTCTCCAGTCTAATGGTGAGAGGCTTGCACACACACTAAAGGACTGTGGCGGTCATGACATTTTGTCAGCCGGTGAATGTCATGCAAATAACTGCTGGTCTCATGGTACTTGACCGTTAGTTAACATAAACACATTTAGCATCTCTAGGCTTTGAGCAACTGATGTAGACCTTTGGAACATCTACATTTTAAAAAGTAATACATCCATTTGAATATAGCATACACCATCACACAATAAATCCTTTTTTTTATTTTAGGCAGGTTTAAAAGACATTTTATGATATGAAGAAAATGTTACCTATTTCAGAAGAACAGAATAGCATATTCTGAGACAACCTTATGTTAGGCCCTGATCTATGGCTATGCCATAGGCTGTGGGCTACTTTAGTTAATTTAGCAGACAAGATTTGCTTATAATTCCTGTGGTACTATTTTATAATAAGAAGAATACAATTGAACATAGCTGAATAAAATATAAATTATATTTTTCCCAAATGATTTCCGAGGGAATGCACACACGCATTGGGCGGCAGGTAGCCTAGTGGTTAGAGCGTTGGACTAGTAACCGAAAGGTTACCAGATCAAATCCCTGCGCTGACATGGTTAAAAGCTGTTGTTCTTACCCTGAACAAGGCACTTTACCCACTGTCCCTAGGCTGTCATTGAAAATAAGAATTTGTTCTTAACTGACTTGCCTAGTTAAATCAAGGTAAAATAAATGTGGCTATTCTGTGTTGAACGGTTAACAAAGAAACTGGTCCTGCTATATGCTTAATTTAAAGTTATTTATGCAATATGTTTTGACTTCTAGTACATTCTAAGGCTGCATGATGCGATTCTAATGATGATTTGAAAAAAGTCGCATGAAAGGCCTGTTTATTGAGCAGGCTGCACACACATCAGTCTCTCAATCACAATTTGACAAGCACTTGATGATATTCTCACCCATCAGACTATTCTCAATTTATTCTGGACTTTAATATAGCCTACTAATATACAGTACCAGTCAAAAGTTTGGACACAGCTACTCATTCAAGGGTTTCTTTATTTTTACTATTTTCTACATTGTAGAATTATCATGACACAAGGCGAGACCCAGATGCAGACACAGGAGGCAGATGGTTGGAGTCTTAGAATGTTTATTAATCCAAAAGGAGTAGGCAAGAGAATGGTCGTGGACAGGCAAAAGGACAAAACCAGATCAGAGTCCAAGAGGTACAGAGTGGCAGGCTCATGGTCAAGGCAGGCAGAATGGTCAGGCAGGCGGGTACAAAGTTCAGAAACAGGCAAGGGTCAAATCTGGGAGGATTAGAAAAAGGAGAAAAGCAGGAGAATGGGAAAACCGCTGGTTGACATGAAAACAGAAAAGACGAACTGGCACAGAGAGACAGGAAACACAGGGATAAATACACTGGGAAAAATCAGCGACACCTGGAGGGGGTGGAGAGAATCACAAGGACAGGTGAAACAGATCAGGGCGTAACAAGAATCATAGGGAAGACATCACAACTATGAAATAACACATATGGAAGCATGTAGTAACCAAAAAAGTGTTAAACAAATCAAAGTATATTTTATATTTTAGATTCTTCAAAGTAGCCACCCTTTGCCTTGATAAAAGTTTTGCACACTCTTGGCAAAAAAGCGAACTCAGCTCCATCCTTCATTGAGGCAGATGGCTTATTCCTAACAAAACCCTTTGATATTGCCAACCACTTTAATAACTTTTTTTGTTGACAATATTAGCAAACTTAGGCCTGACATGTAAACAACAAATGCTAAACCTTCATATTCATACATAATGGATCAAATAATGAAGACAAGCACTGTAGTTTTGAGTTCTACAAAGTGGGTATGGTATCGGAAAACATAGTGACTCCTGTTTGCCACATCTTCACTTTAAGCCTACATGTAGAACGGTGTGTGCTCTCAGACATGGAGGGAGGCAAAGGTCATTCTACTACCCAAGAATAGCAAAGCATCATTTAATGGTTCAAACAGTCAACCAATCAGCTTGTTACAAGTGCTTAGCAAACTTTTGGAAAAAATTGTGTTTGATCAAATACAAAGTTATTTAACAGAAAACAAATTAACAACAGACTTTCAGAATGCTTATAGGGAAGGGCACTCAACATGCTCGGCACTGACACAAATGACTGATGATTGGCTGAAAGACATTAATAGCTTTTTTGTTGGACTTCTGTGCAGCTTTTGATGTTATTGATCATAACCTATTGCTGAAAAAACATCGGTGTTTTGGTTTTGCATCCTCTGCCTTATTAGGGATTGAGAGTTATCTATCTAATAGAACACAGAGGGGTTTGTTAATGGAAGCCTCTCTCATGCAAATTTAGTTGAGTGTGGTGTACCGCAGGGCAGCCGGCTAGAGACGCTATTGTTTTCTGTTTTCACTAATGACCTTTCACTGACCTTGAATATAGCCTGTGTCTATGTACGCTGACAACTCAACAGAATACACGTCGGCAACGACAGTAAAATAAATAACTGACATCCTTAACATAGAGCTCCAGTCAGTTTTAGAATGGGTAACTAGCAATAGGCTGATGCTAAATATTGAAAAAACGATAAACCATTTAGATCTATTATTGAATAATGTGGCGATTGAGCAAATTGAGGAGACTAAACTGCTGGGTGTAACACTAGATAGCAAGCTGTCATGGTGAAAACATATAGACTCAATGGTTGCTAAAATGGGAAGAAGTCTGTCCATGTTAGGGTGTTGCTCTGCCTTCTTGACATCTCAGTCGACCAGACAGGTCCTACAGGCCCTAGTTTTGTCACACCGGGACTACTGCCCAGCTGTGTGGTCATGTGAGAGAAAAAGGAACATAGGTAAATTGCAGTTGGTCCAGAACACAACAGCACGTATTGCACTTAGATGTACATGGAGGGCAAGTGTCAGTAACATGCATGTCAAATCTCTCCTGGCTCAAAGTTGAGTAGAGATTGACTGCATCACTAGTGGTCTTTATGCGAGGTATTGATGTGTTGAAGGTACCGAATTGTCTGTTAAAGCAGTTGGCTCACAGTTCAGACACTCATCGGTACAAGACATGTAACCAGAGGTCTCTTCATAGTTCCCAGGTTCAGAACAGAGGCTGGGAATCACACGTTATTTATGCCATCCCAGGTAACTCAAGCTAGCGATAAAACCAGATTAAAAAAACAGATAAAATAACATTTTACTGCACAAAGGGGACTGTGAAGAGACACTGCCATTTTATATATATTTTATTATAATTTGCCCTGTATTATGTACGTATTAGACCTAGATATTGTGTGTATTAAATGTATGTATTTCAGTCCTTGACTAATAGTGTTCTGTACTATGTATTATATCATGTTTCATGTGGACCCCAAGAAGAGTATGGCTAATGGGGAAGTACAAAATGCCAAATATGCCTTCTGGCAACACAAGAATAGAATAGTTTATTGTTCTCCAATGAGCAGCCAAGTCTGTCCCAAACATATACCATTCACCAGGACATGAAACAGCAGTTGTGATGTGATTGTCTCAGTTTACCTGACAGACGTGTGGTCTGATGAAACATTTTTTGCACAGCGTCCCTCAGAAGGCCTACCCACATTAGTGTCTCTAGAGAGTTCAAAGTAGACTGACATACAGACGTCAGCACTACCAGTCGCTTTCATCTGTCAAATGTCACACTCCTCCATCCTCAGTACTCTCAGGCAGAGGCTTCTGTCCAGGAGAAGATGCGTGAGGTGGATGTCTATGTTGCTACGTGGCTAACTGAAGGACCAAGAGGCTAGCCAGTCTGTCGAATACAGTTGACTTTAGATATCAGGTCACTCACCACAATCACATCTGCTATGTCTACAGTCAGCCAGCCAGCCAGCCAGTCAGTCAGTGAGTCAGTCAGCCAAACAGTCAGTGAGTCAGTCAGCCAAACAGTCAGTGAGTCAGCCAGTGAGTCAGTCAGCCAGTCAGTGAGTCAGTCAGTCAGGAAGTCAGTGAGTCAGTCAGCCAGTCAGTCTGTAATCCTGGTCCGGTGAGGTGTGAGGCTGGCTGTGAAGTAGTAGACTCATATGCTAGCATGGACAAATTTAACATAGGCCAACAGTTAGTCAGTCAGTCAGTCAGTGAGTCAGTCTGCCAGTCAGCCAGTTAGTAAGTAAGTCAGTCAGCCAGTGAGTAAGTCAGTCACTCAGTGACTCAGTCAGTGAGTCAATCAGCCAATCAGTCAGCCAGCCAGTCAGTGAGTCAGCCAATCAGTCAATCAGTCAGTGAGTCAACCAGTCAGTCAGTGAGCCAGCCAGTCAGTCTGTAGTCAGCCAGTCAGTCAGTGAGTCAGCGAGTCAGTCAGTCAGTGAGTCAGTCAGTGAGTCAGCAATACTTTAGATCTCAGGACACTCACCACACTCACAGCCAGTCAGTCAGCCAATGAATCAGTCAGTGAGTCAATCAGCCATTCAGTGAGTCAGTCAGCCAGTAAGTCAGCCAATCAGTCAGTGAGTCAGCCAATCAGTCAATCAGTCAGTCAGTCAGCCAGTGGGTCAGTCAGTGAGTAAGTCAGTCACTCAGTGAGTCAGTCAGTAAGTTAATCAGCCAGTCAGTCAGACTTTAGATCTCAGGCTACTCACCACGCTCACATCTGCTACAGCCAGCCAGCCAGTCAGTCAGTGACTAAGTCAGTCAGTCAGTCAGCGAGTCAGTCTTTCAGTCAGTCAGTCGGTCAGTGGCACAGTCAGTCTGTATTCAGCCAGCCAACCAGTCAGTCAGTCAGTCAGTCAGTCAGTCAGTCAGTCAGTCAGTCAGTCAGTCAGTCAGTCAGTGACACAGTCAGTCAGTCAGTCTGTAGTCAGTCAGTATCTAATAGCTAGCATACCAATGAAGCATTGTATTGGGCATACATCTTAAAATGAAGCATTGTATTGGGCATACATCTTAGAATGAAGCGATGTATTGGGCATACATCTTAAAATGAAGCATTGTATTGGACATACATCTTAAAATGAAGCATTGTATTGGGCATACATCTTAAAATGAAGCATTGTATTGGACATACATCTTAAAATGAAGCATTGTATTGGGCATACATCTTAAAATGAAGCATTGTATTGGGCATACATCTTAGAATGAAGCATTGTATTTGGCATGCATTCTAAGTAGTATTCTACTATAGCTAGTGGAAATTGCAGACAGTGCAGGAGGCCCTATACAGCACTATGCAGTGCTGAGGCAGTGTGGGTTGAGGCGGGAGGGCATGAGGCATTGAGGCTTAAGGCAGTGAGGTGTGAGGCGTGAGGGTTGAGGCGTAATGGTTGAGGCGTTAGGGTTGAGGCTTTAGAGTTGAGGCGTGAGGTTTGAGGCGTGAGGCATGAGGCAGTGAGGTATGAGAGTTGAAGCGTGAGGGTTGAGGCGGTGAGGCGTGAGGGTTGAGGCGTGAGGGTTGAGGCGTGAGGTTTTAGGCGTGAGGTTTGAGGCGTGAGGGTTGAGGCGTGATGGTTGAGGCGTTAGGGTTGAGGCGTTAGAGTTGAGGCGTGAGGTGTGAGGCAGTGAGGGTTGAGGCGTGAGGGGTGAGGCGTTGAGGTTTGAGGCGTGAGGTTTGAGGCGTGAGGGTTTCAGGCATGAAGGTTGAGGCGTGAGGGTTGAGGCGTGAGGTTTGAGGCGTGAGGGTTTCAGGCATGAAGGTTGAGGGTTGAGGCGTGACGGTTGAGGCAGGCTGGATGGATCTGGATGTTTATGTACCCACACTAGCATACCACTTAGAAAGAAGTAATGTATTGAGCATGCATTCTAAATAATATGCTATGCCATTATGTATACTGCAGTCAGTCTGTCAGACTCTGAGATGGTGAGGCGTTAGGCAGACTGGATGGCTCTGTAACAGTATTCATACTAGCCTACAACTTAGAATGACGCCATTATACTCCTATTGATATTAGAGTGTAACCACTGCAGTCGATAAATCAGTCCAGCAGGCCCTGCTGCAGAGACAGATAGACAGTCAGCCAGGCCCTGCTTCAGAGGCGGATAGAGAGTCAGTCAGGCTCGAGTCAGATAGACAGTCAGTCAGGCCCATGTAGCCTGGGGCATAAGGGTTGAGGCAGGCTGGATATTGCATGGGGCATTGAGCAGGCTGGATGTGGCCTGGGGCAGTAAGTTTGAGGCAGGCTGGATGTAACCTGGGACAGTGAGGGTTGAGGTAGGCTGGAAGTAACCTGGGACAGTGAGGGTTGAGGCAGGCTGGAAGTAACCTGGGACAGTGAGGGTTGAGGCAGGCTGGAAGTAACCTGGGACAGTGAGGGTTGAGGCAGGCTGGAAGTAACCTGGGACAGTGAGGGTTGAGATAGGCTGGAAGTAACCTGGGACAGTGAGGGTTGAGGCAGGCTGGAAGTAACCTGGGACAGTGAGGGTTGAGGCAGGCTGGATGTGGCACCAGGAGCTCCGCTCTGCTCTGGATCTATAAATACATAGAGGGCTAGAACACACAGATGACTTCAATTATTCAGAGAAACTTCAGCTGTGGGCTGCCTGAGTGTCTGAGAGTGAATCACGATTCATATGATAGCATTTCCTGTGTAGCTTTCTGTTGGTCTTTGCGTGTCGGCCAGGAAAGCCATATATGTATGTGTATCCAGCTAGACTACACCACCGTTTGGTTGATGGAAACTCTGAAATGCTATGGGTTTCCCAAAACAAAGCCCTATCACATAAAAATACACCACAAAAAAAAAACAATTGTAGGTTGAGCAATGACATTTCTTGGAAGAACTAAGGATATGTTTTACCTTTCTCTCTGTCTCTCTCCAGGTGTGTGGCTTCGTGGGCCTTTACTACAACGTGATCATCGGCTGGAGTATCTTCTACTTCTTCCAGTCATTCCAGTACCCACTGCCCTGGGCAGAGTGCCCAATCAGAGTGGTCAACGGGAGCCAAGCCAGTAAGTTCACACAAGCAGCACAGTTTAGAACAGTACAGCAAAGGAGAACACAGCAAGACACAATACAGCATCCTGTAGTACAACACAGTACAGCATCCTCTAGTACAACACAGAAAATCATCAGGGTAGTACAACACAGTACAGCATCATGTAGTACAACACAGTACAGCATCATGTAGTACAACACAGTACAGCATCCTGTAGTACAACACAGTACAGAATCATGTAGTACAACACAGCATAGCATCCTGTAGTACAACACAGTACAGGATCATGTAGTACAACACAGTACAGCATCCTGTAGTACAACACAGTACAGCATCCTGTAGTACAACACAGTACAGCATAATGTAGTACAACACAGTACAGCATCCTGTAGTACAACACAGTACAGCATCCTGTAGTACAACACAGCACGTCATATGACATCACAGCACGTTATATGACATCACGCCATATAACATCACAGCACGTCATATGACATCACAGCACGTCATATAACATCACAGCACGTCATATAACATCACAGCACGTCATATAACATCACAGTACAGCACGACATGTAACGTCACAACACATCATATAACATCACAGCACGTCATATAACATCACAGTACAGCACGACATGTAACGTCACAGCACATCATATAACATCACAGCACGTCATATAACATCACAGTACAGCACGACATGTAACGTCACAGCACATCATATAACATCACAGCACGTCATATAACATCACAGTACAGCACGACATGTAGTGTCACAGCACATCATATAACATCACAGCACGTCATATAACATCACAGTACAGCACGACATGTAACGTCACAGCACATCATATAACATCACAGCACGTCATATAACATCACAGTACAGCACGACATGTAACGTCACAGCACATCATATAACATCACAGCACGTCATATAACATCACAGCACGTCATATAACATCACAGTACAGCACGACATGTAGCGTCACAGCACGTCATATAACATCACAGCACATCATATAACATCACAGCACGTCATATAACATCACAGTACAGCACGACATGTAACGTCACAGCACATCATATAACATCACAGCACATCATATAACATCACAGCACGTCATATAACATCACAGTACAGCACGACATGTAGCGTCACAGCACGTCATATAACATCACAGCACATCATTTAACACCACAGCACAGAACATCATATAACATCACATCACATCACGTCATATAACATCACATCACGTCATATGACATCACAGCACGTCATATAACATCACAGCACGTCATATGACATCACAGCACGTCATATGACATCACATCACGTCATATGACATCACAGCACGTCATTTGACACCACAGCACATCATATGACATCACAGCACATCATATAACATAACAGCACATCATATGACATCACATCACGTCATTTAACACCACAGCACAGAACATCATATGACATCACAGCACGTCATTTAACACCACAGCACAGAACATCATATAACGTCACAGCACATCATACGACATCACAGCATGTCATATAACATCACAGCACATCATATGACATCACATCACGTCATTTAACACCACAGCACAGAACATCATATGACATCACAGCACATCATGTGACATCACATCACGTCATATAACATCAAAGCACGTCATATAACATCATGGTACATAAATGTCAAACACTGTGCAGTACAGCGTGGCTGAGATCTTGGGTACAGCTGAATACACCACACTACGTTACATTTTGCTACATAGGCCTACTGTAGTTTTCCATTCTCATTGCCTGCTCAGTACTGTAGAATCAACAATACATTACATCAAATAATACGATGTTTTACTGTCACATATAGTGAACAGCTGGTAATCTGCTGGTTGAGCAGAGAGAGGATGAGGTGGGATGCAGTCAGAACAGAGCTGGGCTGGCCCTATACTTAATCTGATCTAAGAGGGTAGGTGTGATGCTGCGTACTGTCAGGAGGTATGGCCCAGTCTCTGAGTGCCCAGCATGCCCTGCGATGACGGCAGGCAGCACATAGTGATCCAGACAGAGTTAGGGACCTTACGTCAGCATTAGCTCGCATTTGCTCCTCCACTCACCTTATGTTAGCACGCTAGTCTTAGGTCCCACACTGACCTTATGTTAGCATTATGTTAGCATGCTAGTCTTAGCTCCCACAGTGACCTGTATGCAGATATTAACCATTGGCCACTATGTATACTTCACAGCTGTATATTTCTTACTTTCTCCCCCCTCTTTGCACACTCCCATATCTCCCTCTCCTATCTTCCCCCGTCTCCCTTCTCACCTCCCTCCCTCCGTCCCTCCCTCTAGTCATCGAGCCGGAGTGTGAAAAGTCTTCTGCCACCACCTACTTCTGGTACCGGCAGACCCTGAACATCACCAGCACCATCGAGGACAGCGGAGGCCTCAACTGGAAAATGACCCTGTCCCTTTTCGCCGCCTGGCTCATTGTCTGTCTGGCAGTGATCAAGGGTATCCAGTCATCTGGGAAGGTAACAGGCCGATAACTATTATATAGATCTGTGTGTGTCTGTGTGTGTGTATACACGTGTATATATGTACTGTATATATACTATCGGAAGGTACTGTATACAGTGCATTCGGAAAGTATTGACTTTTTCACGTTACAGCCTTATTCTAAAATCGATTAAATGTCTTCATCAATCTACACACAATACCCAATAATGAAAAAGCGAAAATAGGTTTTTAGACATTTTCGAAAATGTATATATAAAATAAAAACTGAAATATCACATTTATATAGTAAATATTCAGACCCTTTACTCAGTACTTTGTTGAAGCACCTTTGGCAGCGATTACAGCCTCGAGTCTTGGGTATGACTCTACAAGCTTGGCACACCTGTATTTGGGAAGTTTCTCCCATTCTTCTCTGCAGATCCTCTCAACCTCTGTTAGGTTGGATGGGGAGCGTCGCTGCACAGCTATTTTCAGGTCTCTCCAAAGATGTTGGGGTTCAAGTCTGGGCCCTGGCTGGGCCACTCAAGGACATTCAGAGACTTGTCCCGAAACCACTCCTAATTTGTCTTGGCTGTGTGCTTAGGGTCATTGTCCTGTTGGAAGGTGAACCTTCACCCCAGTCTGAGGTCCTGAGCGCTCTGAAGCAGATGTTCATCAAGGATCTCTCTGTACTTTGCTCCGTTCATTGTTCCCTCAATCCTGACTAGTCTCCCAGTCCCTGCCGCTGAAAAACATTCCCACAGCATGATGCTGCCAACACCGTGCTTCACCGTAGGGAAGGTCCCAGGTTTCCTCCAGACCTGAGGCTTGGCATTCAGGCCAAAGAGTTCAATCTTGGTTTCATCAGACCAGAGAATGTTGTTTCCCATTGTCTGAGAGTCTTTAGGTGCCTTTTAGCAAACTCCAAGCGTGCTGTCATGTGCCTTTTACTGAGGAGTGGCTTCCGTCTCGCCACTCTACCATAAAGGCCTGATTGGTGGAGTGCTTCAGAGATGGTTGTCCTTATGGAAGGTTCTCCCATCTCCACAGAGGAACTCTGGTGCTTTCAGAGTGACCATTGGGGTCTTGGTCACCTCCATGACCAAGGCCCTTCTCCACTGATTGCTCAGTTTGGCTGGGCGGCCAGCTCTAGGAAGAGTCTTGGTGTTTCCAAACTTCTTCCATTTAAAGAATTATTGAGACCATTGTGTTCTTGGGGACCTTCAATGCTGCAGAAATGTTTTGGTACCCTTCCCCAGATCTGTGTCATGACACAATCCTGTCTCGGAGCTCTATGGATAACTCCTTCGACCTCATGGCTTGGTTTTTGCTCTGACATGCACTGTCAACTGTGGGACCTTATATAGACAGGTGTGTGGCTTACCAAATCATGTCCAATCAATTGAATTTACCACAGGTAGACTCCAATCAAGTTGTAGAAACATCTCAAGGATGATCAATGGAAACAGAATGTAACTGAGCTCATTTTCGAGTCTTATAGCAAAGGGTCTGATTACTGATTTTAATTTTTTTAGAAATTTGCACAAAAAAAGAAGCTGTTTTCGCTTTGTCATTATGGGGTATTGTGTGTAGATTGATGAGGATTTTTTTTATTTACTCCATCAATTTTAGAATAAGGCTGTAACGTAACAAAATGTGGAAAAAGTCAAGGGGTCTGAATACTTTCCAAGTGCACCACTGTATGACTGGAAAGGTACAGGGCCGGGGGCATTGTCTTCCCAGCAGCTGCTGTATGCTGTTGTAACATGAGTCTATCTGTGGTAAGACAGTGGGGGAGGGGTTACATGAAAAGGAAACTGGTGTTGTTGGAATTGTTCTCGAAGGCTCAAGAGATCCATTCAGTTGTTATTACAGAATATTAAGCGTGCTGGAGTTTCACTTTTTCAAATAAAGATGTTTTCCTATGGACTTTCTATGTGTACTGTACAGTAGGAAGACATTCACATACTGATCGTGTATAAGTATATTCATTTTCATGAGCATTTTTATACTGGCTGAACTGTGACATAGCCTATGGTGAGAAAGGCTAAAATGTTAAAGCACAAAATACTATCTTTGTATTAATGTGTGTTAAACAATTCTATCTTTGTATTATCTTGTGTTAAACAATTCTATCTTTGTATTATCTTGTGTTATGGGAAGGAAGCATGCAAAATGAATGAGCTTAGTCTGAAGAGTCTAGGAGGCACAGTGTGGTTCGATAACATGTTGGCTGGCCAGCAACTCCATTTTGCATCCGAAATGGTGACCTATTCCCTCTATAGTGCACTACTTTTAACCAGAGCCTTGGTCAAAGTTGAGAATAGGGTGCCATTTGGGATTCAGCCTAACAAGGTGCTTTCATCTCAGTCCAAACAATGAGTCATGATCACAACACAACAATCCAACACACATTTTGGAATAGAGAAATATATATATATAACAAGATCTGACACAGTTTGTCTGGATTCCAATTAGCACCTTATTCCCTGTACACTGAGCATGCCAAACATTATTAACACCCATGTTGACTCCAGTGCTTCCCACAGTTGTGTCAAGTTGGCTGGATGTCCTTTGTGTGGTGGACCATTCTTGATACACATGGGAAACTGTTGAGTGTGAAAAACCCAGCAGCGTTGCAGTTCTTGACACAAACCGGTGCACCTGTCACCTACTACCATACCCCGTTCAAAGCCGCTTAAATCTTTTGTCTTGCCCATTCACCCTCTGAATGGCACACATACACAATCCATGTCTCAATTGTCTCAAGGCTTAAAAACCCTTCTTTAACCTGTCTCCTCCCCTTCATCGACACTGATTGAAGTGGATTTAACAGGTGACATCAATAAGGGGTCATAGCTTTCACCTGGATACACCTAGTCAGTCTATGTCATGGAAAGAGCAGGGGCCATGGTCTAAAGTAATGCCCTGTATAGGGATACAACCTTTTAACATGGGGCTATTATTCAACTATAAATTACCAAAGTTATGATAGATTGCCATAGAGTTTATGTTAATTACCCAAATTATTGAAGATTTCCGGTAACTTTAGTAAACTTTAGTAAACTACGTGAGTGTGTGTGAGTCTGTGTGTGTGTGTGTGTGTGTGTGTTCATGCCTCTATATGCACGTGTGTATGCATGTGTCTGTCTCAGTGTCTCTGTCTGTTCGAAGCATCACAATATGGTCCCTCTTCACTGTGAGGCCAGACTAATTTGAGGCAGTGTGGTAGTGTCCATGGTAACGGTATGGTGGTTTCCATGGTAACAGTGTGGTTGTGTACATGGTAAAAGTGTGTTGGTGTCCATGGTAACAGTGTGACGTGTGTACAGTCCTCTGTCTGTCGCCCCTCTCAGGTGATATACTTTATGACGGTGTGTGTGTGTGTGTGTGTGTGTGTGTGTGTGTGTGTGTGTGTGTGTGTGTGTGTGTGTGTGTGTGTGTGTGTGGTGAATTTTTTTCTCCTATCAGGTGATGTACTTCAGCTCTCTCTTCCCCTATGTGGTGTTGATCTGTTTCCTTGTCAGAGGCCTGATGCTCAAAGGATCTGTTGACGGCATCGCTCACATGTTCACCCCAAAGGTACACACACACACACACACACACACACACACACACACACACACACACACACACACACACACACACACACACACACACACACAGACAGACAGACAGACAGACAGACAGACAGACAGACAGACAGACAGACAGACAGACAGGCAGACAGACAGACAGACAGACAGACAGACAGACAGACAGACAGACAGACAGACAGACAGACAGACAGACACACACACCAATGGTAAACACACACACCTTCCTTTATCTGTGGTGCTGAGAATTACAGCGCCACAGATTCAACTCACCTGCATGTTGTGTATCCAAAGGTAGAACACAGCCATCCGATATCCAACACAGCCATCCGATATCCAACACAGCCATCCGATATCCAACACAGCCATCCATCCAACATCCAACACAGCCATCCAACATCCAACACAGCCATCCAACATCCAACACAGCCATCCAACATCCAACACAGCCACCCAACATCCAACACAGCGATCCAACACAGCCATCCAACATCCAACAGCCATCCAACATCCAAAACAGCCATCCGATATCCAACAGCCATCCAACATCCAACACAGCCATCCAATATCCAACACAGCCATCCAACATCCAACACAGCCATCCAACATCCAACACAGCCATCCGACATCCAGCACAGCCATCCAACGTCCAACACAGCCATCCGACATCCAGCACAGCCATCCAACGTCCAACACAGCCATCCAACATCCAACGCAGCCATCCGACATCCAGCACAGCCATCCAACGTCCAACACAGCCATCCAACATCCAGCACAGCCATCCAACACTATCTCCGACTCCCTCTGAAACACAGGGCTATGGCTGTCATCACACTCAGACTAGAGAGTGGCTGTCATCACACTCAGACTAGAGAGTGGCTGTCATCACACTCAGACTAGAGAGCATTGGTGCAGAGCATCACATTCTGAGAGGAGAGAAAGGTTTCCTGATATGACAGTTTCTGTTTGTCTGTCTGGACTCAATTCTATTTAGGGAAACTAGTCTCAGGGCAGTGTCTGTTTGTCTGTCTGGACTGGATTCTATGTAGGGAAACTCTAGTCTCAGGGCAGTGTCTGTTTGTCTGTCTGGACTGGATTCTATGTAGGGAAACTCTAGTCCCAGGGCAGTGTCTGTTTGTCTGTCTGGACTGGATTCTATGTAGGGAAACTCTAGTCCCAGGGCCGTGTTTGTCCTGCAGTCTTTTGTTCCTCATTCTTGCATCCCATTCTTTGCAGGGATAGGAACATTGATCCTCACCCTTAGATAGTTAGATAGGGGAGTGTTTTAGTGAAACATTTTCTTTAAAGGACACTCAACCATAATTCATGTATTCAATGCCTCTGTACTGGATGTCTGGATCCTTAGAGTGATGTCAGACTGAAAGTGTGAAATTGTGGTTGTTGTCTCCCTCCA
This sequence comes from Salmo salar, assembly GCF_965601325.2. Classification (NCBI taxonomy): domain Eukaryota; kingdom Metazoa; phylum Chordata; class Actinopteri; order Salmoniformes; family Salmonidae; genus Salmo; species Salmo salar. Next base: position 11,257,794 of record NC_138303.1, on the reverse strand, counting down.
ATGGCTGACTTAGGTACTCGCACTAGATAATGTCTTTCTCCTCTTGGTAAGTGCAAAAGGCCATGATTGTGTGGAACATGACATAGTTGCCCCTAACCTCTGACCTCTAACCCCAGTTGGAGAAGATGCTGGAGCCCCAGGTATGGAGGGAGGCAGCCACCCAGGTGTTCTTCGCTCTGGGCCTGGGGTTCGGAGGGGTCATAGCCTTCTCCAGCTACAACAAGCGGGACAACAACTGCCACTTTGACGCAGCGCTGGTCTCTATCATCAACTTCATCACCTCCATCCTGGCTACGCTGGTGGTGTTCGCCGTGCTGGGGTTCAAGGCCAACATCATGAACGAGAAATGTGTTGTGGAGTGAGTATATCTTATCCCAGATCTGTTTGTGCTGTCTTCTGGAGTTAATCTGCTGTATAACCAGTCGTTCCTCTTGAATCCTGACTTAATATGATGTGTTTTTTGGCAGGGTTGGGAAGTAATGGATTACATGTAATCTGTTACATGTAAGGGATTGCAAAAAAAAACCGGTAACTGTAATCCGGTACATTACCAGCAAAAATATTATAATCAGATTACAGATATAGAAAAACTAGATGATTACTTCGAGGATTACTTTTAAATTCAGAAAGGATGTTTGGGGGAAAAAAATCTTTGATACTTCATTGTTTTCTCAAGGATATTCAAATCAGCATTGAAAAAAAGGCACAAGTTTAAGTTTGTTCCACCTGAGCGAGTCTGAACACAAGTCAGAGACCACTATGATGACACACCAAAAGTTTTTGATGGATCGCGGGAAAAGAGCAGGAATAGGCTTTTGTAGGCTACAGTCCAAGCTATGTCTTTCAATGGTGCGACTGCTATCGGCAACCAAAGATTATCCAATTTGAAAAAATCCTTGGAGGTAAGGATGACAGCAGTGGTGGAGTCTACGGCAATACGGATATCACTTATTATTGATATGTACATAGCGAATTGATGTGAATCACACTGTTGCTCTCTCATTTAGCTATTTGCGCCTTATGGATTGTGGTTGTTATGGATGCCTGTTCACAAATCTAAATGTGTATTTGAACCCAATAATGGTTTGAATTCAAGAAGTTTAAGCTGCCTATCGATAATTGTTTTTGAAACCAGTGGACGGCCAGTGAAAAATGCTCTCTTGCGACAGCTGCATAGTGCAGATCCCAGCCTGTGGGATAAAAGTGGGGCTTTTATTGCTCAATCTAATTCATGCTGATAAAAAGGCCTAATGGACACATGCTCAAACTTGTACACTTTTGATAAACTTTAATTATATATATATATATATATAATTTATAAGTCCAAAAATGGATGTAGCAACTACAGATTGCCCCTTTATAAATATACAGTTGAAGTCAGAAGTTTACATACACCTTAGCCAAATACATTTAAAGTCAGTTTTTCACAATTCCTGACATTTAATCCTAGTAAAATTACCTGTTTTAGGTCAGTTAGGATCACCACTTTATTTTAAGAATGTGAAATGTCAGAATAATAGTTGAGAGAATGATTTATTTCAGCTTTTTTTTTCATCACATTCCCAGTGGGTCAGAAGTTTACATACACTCAATTAGTATTTGGTAGCATTGCCTTTAAATTGTTTAACTTGGATCAAATGTTTCGGGTAGCCTTCCACAAGCTTCCCACAATAAGTTGGGTGAATTTTGGCCCATTCCTCCTGACAGAGCTGGTGTAACTGAGTCAGGTTTGTAGGCCTCCTTGCTCGCACACACTTTTTCAGTTCTGCCCACAGATTTTCTATAGGATTGAGGTCAGGGCTTTGTGATGGCCACTCCAATACCTTGACTTTGTTGTCAACTTTGGATGTATGCTTGGGGTCATTGTCCATTTGGAAGAGCATTTGCAACCAAGCTTTATCTTCCTGACTGATGTCTTGAGATGTTGCTTCAATATATCCACATAATTTTCATCCCTCATGATGCCATCTATTTTGTGAAGTGCACCTGTCCCTCCTGCAGCAAAGCACCCCCACAACATGATGCTGCCACCCCTGTGCTGCACGGCTGGGATGGTGTTCTTCGCCTTGCAAGCATCCCCCTTTTTCTTCCAAACATAACGATGGTCATTATGGCCAAACAGTTTTTTGTTTCATCAGACCAGAGGACATTTCTCCAAAAAGTACGATCTTTGTCCCCATGTGCAGTTGCAAACCGTAGTCTGTCTTTTTTATAGCGGTTTTGGAGCAGAGGCTTCCTTGCTGAGCGGCCTTTCAGGTTATGTCGATATAGGACTCGTTTTACTGTGGATATAGATACTTTTGTACCTGTTTCCTCCAGCATCTTCACAAGGTCCTATGCAGTTGTTCAGGGATTGATTCGCACTTTTCGCACCAACGTACATTCATCTCTAGGAGACAGAATATGTCTCCTTCCTGAGTGGTATGACGGCTGCGTGGTCCCATGGTGTTTATACTTGCGTACTATTGTTTGTACAGCTGAACGTGGTACCTTCAGGCATTTGGAAATTGCTCCCAAGGATGAACCAGACTTGTGGAGGTCTACAATTATTTTCTGAGGTCTTGGCTGATTTATTTTGATTTTCCCATGATGTCAAGCAAAGAGGCACTGAGTTTGAAGGTAGGCCTTGAAATAAATCCACAGGTACACCTCCAATTGATTCAAATTATGTCAATTAGCCTATCAGAAGCTTCTAAAGCCATAACATTATTATCTGGAATTTTCCAAGCTGTTTAAAGGCACAGTCAACTTAGTGTATGTTAACTTCTGACCCACTGGAATTGTGATACAGTGAATTATAAGTGAAATAATCTGTCTGTTAGCAATTGCTGGTAAAATTACTTGATGTAGATGTCCTAACCGACTTGCCAAAACTATAGTTTGTTAACAAGAAATTTGTGGAGTGGTTGAAAAATGAGTTTTAATGACTCCAACCTAAGTGTATGTAAACTTCCGACTTCAACTGTATATATATATATATATATATATACACTACCGGTCAAAAGTTTTAGAACACCTACTCATTCAAGGGTTTTTTATTTATTTCTACATTGTAGAATAATAGTGAAGACTTCAAAACTATGAATAAAACATATGGAATCATGTAGTAATCAAGAAAGTGTTAAACAAATCAAAATATATTTTAGATTTTAGATTCTTCAAAGTAGCCATCTTTTTCCTTGATTCTTTGCACACTCTTGGCATTCTCTCAACCAGCTTCATGAAGTAGTCACCTGAAATGCATTTCAATTAACAGGTGTGCCTTGTTAACTGTTAATTTGTGGAATTTCATCTTTTTCCTTCTTAATGTGTTTGAGCAAATCAGTTGTGTTGTGACAAGGTAGCGTTGGTATACAGAAGACAGCCCTATTTGGTGAAAGACAAGTCCATATTATGGCAAGAACAGCTCAAATAAGCAGAGAAAAGACAGTCCATCATTACTTTAAGACATGAAGGTCAGTCAATACAGAACATTTCAAGAACTTTGAATGTTTCTTCAAGTGCAGTCGCAAAAACCATCAAGCGCCAAACTCAAATAATTTTGTCAAGCTCACATAGCTTAACCAACCGCATATTGTCGTTGTAAAATAGAGTCAATCTCTTTCAGCATTATCCCTACCCACTCTGTCTTTCCTACCTGTTACTATGAATGCAGCTAGATGAAATCACTATCTCACAATTAACACTAACCCTTTCCTCCTCTCCTCTCTCCTCCTTTCTACAGGAATGCTGAGAAGATCCTAGGTTACCTGAACACAGGTGTGTTGAGCCATGATCTGATCCCTCCCCACGTCAACTTCTCTCACCTGTCAGCTGTGGACTATCAGGAGATGTATGGAGTGATCAAGACTGTCAAGGAGGACAGCTTCAGTCAGCTTGGACTGGACCCCTGTATACTGGAGGATGAACTCAACAAGGTATGTTGGGTCTGGACCCCTGTATACTGGAGGATGAACTCAACAAGGTATGTTGGGACTGGACCCCTGTATACTGGAGGTCAAACTCAACAAGGTATGTTGGGACTGGACCCCTGTATACTGGAGGTAAAACTCAACACGGCATGTTGGGTCTGGACCCCTGTATACTGGAGGTAAAACTCAACAGGGCATGTTGGGTCTGGACCCCTGTATACTGGAGGACAAACTCAACAGGGCATGTTGGGTCTGGACCCCTGTATACTGGAGGACAAACTCAACAGGGCATGTTGGGTCTGGACCCCTGTATACTGGAGGACAAACTCAACAAGGCATGTTGGGTCTGGACCCCTGTATACTGGACGACGAAATCAACAAGGCATGTTGGTCTGATTTGGTTTAGAGTTGAAAATCTTTTTTTTTAATACATTTTCACACCAAAAAAACAAACATTTTTGTGGCCTTTCATGTTAATCCATAGTCCTGATTTTTCCAGTACTGCTTTCGGTCTCTGAAACAAGCCTATAAAGTAGAGATTTCATACTCTTATCAACACCCAAAGCACTTCCAACATCATCTACAACCACTTTTAGATGGAAAACAGTCGTCTCATTATGTGAAGTGAAATATAGTGAAGACACATGGATTAAACATCTCTCTTTCCTCATCTCTTTCCCTCCCTCTCTCTTTCTCTAGGCAGTGCAGGGAACAGGCCTGGCCTTCATCGCCTTCACTGAGGCCATGACCCACTTCCCTGCCTCTCCCTTCTGGTCTGTCATGTTCTTCTTCATGCTGATTAACCTGGGGCTGGGGTCCATGATCGGCACCATGACAGGGATCACCACACCTGTACTGGACGCCTTCCCCAAGATACGCAAGGAGTTCCTCTGTGGTAAGTCTGCTATTGGTTGGTTGGTTGATTGGTTGGTTGATTTATTCTTTATCAGTCAGAAGTCAAAGGTCAGCCAATGGCTGTTGAAAGAGACTATATGTTGTATGCCTTACTTTGAATTGGTAAGCATCAGAAATGTAGTCATATAATCAGCCTGACATCTTTCTTCTCTAGTCCTCCTCTCTCAGTAGGCAGTTGCATCGTAGTCTTCTTCTGTGGTCTGTATGTATGATTATTAATGTTTCCCACTCCTCTTCCTCCTCTTCCTCCTCTTCCTCTCTTCCCCCTCTTCCTCGTCCTTCCTTCTCAGTTGGTTGTTGCATTGTGGCGTTCTTCTGTGGTCTGCTGTTCGTCCAGCGCTCCGGGAACTACTTTGTGACCATGTTTGATGACTACTCAGCTGGCCTGCCTCTCACTGTGGTGGTTATACTTGAGAATATATCTGTGGCCTGGATCTACGGCACCAAGAGGTACTGGATGCATAACATGACACAAGGAACGTACATATTACTTTACAGCAGTGCCTAGGAGAAATGGCTTTGTAAATTTGATTGTGTTCAAAATTCGCTTTTGTTCATCCCCACCTTAATCTCCTTCCTTCCTTCCTTCCTTCCTTCCGTCCTTCCTTCCTTCCTTCCTTCCTTCCTTCCTTCCTTCCTTCCTTCCTTCCTTCCTTCCTTCCTTCCTTCCTTCCTTCCTTCCTTCCTTCCTTCCTTCCTTCCTTCCTTCCTTCCTTCCTTCCTTCCTTCCTTCCTTCCTTCCTTCCTTCCTTCCTTCCTTCTCTCTCTCTCTCTCTCTCTCTCTCTCTCTCTCTCTCTCTCTCTCGCTCTCTCTCTCTCTCTCTCTCAGGTTCATGCAGGACCTAGAGGATATGTTGGGTTTCAGACCCTACTCTTTCTATTTCTATATGTGGAAGTACGTATCGCCTGCCTGTCTCACCGTGCTCATCGTTGCCACTGTGATAGAGATGGCCATCAGTCCTGCTGGGTACAATGCCTGGGTGGAGGAACTGGTCAGTGAATCTTTACCTCTGTTACACCAGTTTAGCGCAAACACATTTGTACTAATCCATCCATTTCACCTAACCGGTACCTCACTCTTAGTCCAATGACTACAATCTTTTTCATGGTCCTTCTTTGTATTCACACATGCATTTACTTTCCCTTTAAAATGATCTCCTCTTGGTCAATGGTTGACTCACCCTCATCTTCCTCATCACGGACTGCTTCACTTTATATACAGTGTCTTCAGAAGTATTCACACCCTTTTAATTCGCTTTGTAAAATTGTTTCAAAATTAATTAAAAAAATAAAAAGCCTAAATGTCTTGAGTCAATAAGTATTCAACCCCTTTGTTATGGCAAGCCTAAATAAGTTCAGAATTAAAAATGTGCTTAATAAGTTGTAAAATCACATAATAATTTGCATGGACTCATTCATTCTGTGTTCAATAATAGTGGTTAACGTGATGTTTAATCACTACCCCATTTCTATACCCCAAACATACAATTATTCTGTAAGGTCCCTCAATCGAGTAGTGAATATCAAGCACAGATTCAACCAATGCCTCGCAAAGAATGGCACTCGATTGGTAGATGTGTAACAACAACAACAACAAAAAAGTGTATACTGCATATCCTTTTGAGGTAAAGTTATTAATTAGGCTTTTTATGGTGTATCAACACACCCTGGCACTTTCTAACTCAGTTGCCAGAGAGTAAGAATAATAATATTCCAAAACATACATCCTGTTTGCAACAAGGCACACAAAAAAATATTGCAAAGAAAATTAACTTTTTAGTCCTGAATACAATGTGTTATGTTTGGGGCAAATCCAACACAACACATCACTGAGTACCACTCATTCATATTTTCAAGCATGGTGGTGGCTGCATCATGTTATGGGTATGCTTGTCATCAGCAAGGACTAGGGAGTAAAATTCCCAAATAAAAATTACAGAATAAAGCTAATCACAGGCAAAATCCTAGAGGAAAACCTGATTCGATTGCTTTCAAATTCACCTTTCAACCTAAAACACAATGCCAAATCTACACTGGAGTTGGTTACCAAGATGACATTCAAATCAAATCAAATGTTATTGGTCGCATACACATGGTTAGCAGATGTTAATGCGAGTGTAGTGAAATGCTTGTGCTTCTAGTTCCGACCGTGCAGTAATATCTAACAAGTAATCTAACATTGAATGTTCCTGAGTGGCCTAGTTACTATTTTGACTTAAATCGTCTTTAAAATCTATGCCAAGTCTTGAAAATGGCTTTCTAGCAATGATGAACAACCAACTGGACAGAGCTTGAAGATTTTTATAAAGAATAATGGACAAATGTTGTTCAATCCAGGTGTGAAGGGCTCTTAGAGACTTACCCAGAAAGACTCACAGCTCTAATCGCTGCCAAAGGGGATTCTAACATGTATTGATTCAGTGGGGTGAATACTTACTTTAACATTGCAGAGTATTTTGTGTAGATTTTTGACCAAAAATTACAATTAAATCCATTTGAATCCCACTTTATAACACAACAAAATGTGGAAAACGTCATGGGGTGTGAATAATTTCTGAAGGAACTGTATATTCCATCTATGTTTGTATTTACTGTGTAATTAGTTTATCGTGTGTTTGTACCTCATTTACACTTCTTTCTTGTGTTTTATGCAGTTGCAAACCCAATTTCCCAATATTGGGACATTTAAAGCTTTTCTGAATCTGTATCTCAATGTTTCTTCACTCTCCTCCTCCACCCTCTTCTTCGTCCTCCCTCTCCTCTCCTCCCTCTCGTTCTCCCTCTGCTAGGCATCGGAGAAGTTCCTCTCCTACCCTCCGTGGGCTCTGGGTGTGGCCTACTCCCTCATCATCGCCGCCATGCTTCCTCTCCCCTGCGTCTTCATCGCCCGCCACTTCAACCTACTCTCTGACGGCTCCAACAAGCTGTCTGTCTCCTACCGTAAAGGCATGACCAAGGACCTCTCTGGCCTAGAGGAGGAGAATGAGTCCCGCTTCATCCTCAGTAAAGGCACCCCCAGCCCCAGCCCCTCGCCTATGCCTTCTCACCGCCCCTACCTGGGGCCCGGCGGAGCCCAGGAGATGACCAACACGGCTGGATATGGTACCGGGACACCGACCAAGACGGGTTATCAGAATATTCATTCGCCAGAGTCCGAACTATGATCGATCTGACTGACTGAAGCACAAGAAACCCTATCTATTAAACCCAACACAACACAGCCCCTCCAGAGAGAGAGAGAGAAAGAAAGAGCACTCTCTCTGCTGTTCACATATCTGTAAAGCACAGCCCCCCCCCTCTCTCTGCTGTTCACATATCTGTAAAACACAGCCCCCCCCCATCTACTGTTCACCTAGCTGTAAAGCAAAGCCCCCCATCTCTGCTGTTCACCTATCTGTAAAGCACAGCCCCCCCTCTCTCTACTCTTCACCTAGCTGTAAAGCACAGCCCCCCCTCTCTCTGCTGTTCACCTATCTGTAAAGCACAGCCCCCCCCCCTATCTCTACTGTTCACCTAGCTGTAAAGCACAGCCCCCCATCTCTACTGTTCACCTAGCTGTAAAGCACAGCCCCCCCCCCCCTCTCTGCTGTTCACCTAGCTGTTAAGCACAGCCCCCCATCTCTGCTGTTCACCTAGCTGTAAAGCACAGCCCCCCCTCTCTACTGTTGAACTAGCTGTAAAGCACAGCCCCCCCCTCTCTACTGTTCACCTAGCTGTAAAGCACAGCCCCCCCTCTCTCTACTGTTCACCTAGCTGTAAAGCACAGCCCCCCCTCTCTACTGTTCACATATCTGTAAAACACAGCCCCCCCTCTCTACTGTTCACCTAGCTGTAAAGCACAGCCCCCCCTCTACTGTTCACATATCTGTAAAACACAGCCCCCCTCTCTCTACTGTTCACCTATCTGTAAAACACAGCCCCCCCCCTTCTACTGTTCACCTAGCTGTAAAGCACAGCCCCCCCTCTCTACTGTTCACATATCTGTAAAACACAGCCCCCCCTCTCTACTGTTCACCTAGCTGTAAAGCAAAGCCCCCCCCCCCTCTCTACTGTTCACATATCTGTAAAACACAGCCCCCCCCTCTCTACTGTTCACATATCTGTAAAGCACAGCCCCCCTCTCTCTGCTGTTCACCTAGCTGTAAAGAACAGCCCCCCCTCTCTCTACTGTTCACCTAGCTGTAAAGCACAGCCCCCCCCCCCTCTCTACTGTTCACATATCTGTAAAACACAGCCCCCCCTCTCTACTGTTCACCTAGCTGTAAAGCACAGCCCCCCTCTCTCTGCTGTTCACCTAGCTGTAAAGAACAGCCCCCCCTCTCTCTACTGTTCACCTAGCTGTAAAGCACAGCCCCCCCCCTCTCTACTGTTCACATATCTGTAAAACACAGCCCCCCATCTCTGCTGTTCACCTAGCTGTAAAGCACAGCCCCCCCTCTCTCTACTGTTCACCTAGCTGTAAAGCACAGCCCCCCCTCTCTCTACTGTTCACCTAGCTGTAAAGCACAGCCCCCCCCCCCCTCTACTGTTCACATATCTGTAAAGCACAGCCCCCCCACTCCCCATAACATAGAACATCTCTGAGCCATAACACACTTTCATTCTATTCTAAAACAACCTTCCCCACATCGCCCCTAATCCAAACAAACCCATGGCCCTAAGCAGAGCCGCTACAAATGTTGATGTCAGTCCTCGTCCTACATCACTCAGAGACACAAACGAAGAAGGAGAGCCCCCATTTGAATTCAGCCTTAGAAGGTAGGCAGGGGGTGATTCATCTGAACGCAGATAAGCCAAGCAGCTAGCGTTTGATCATCAGGCAGCATGTGTGTGTGTGTGTGTGTGTGTGTGTGTGTGTGTGTGTGTGTGTGTGTGTGTGTGTGTGTGTGTGTGTGTGTGTGTGTTTGTCGTAGTGCTCCCCAGCCAGTCCAGGTGACCCCTAGTGTTATAAATAGAACTGTGATACCCACGTTGGCAACCGGCCCCGGCAACACAGTGCCATGGTGATGAATCCTCTTGTGATGTCATGGAGGAAGGCACACACACACACACACACACAAGAGGGCACGTTGTTGCGCTTTGTCAACCAGCTGTTACCAAGCCGGGTTGTATTCATTCGGGAGGAAAACGTTTAGAAGCAGAGTGAAACCAACTGTTAAAAAAACAATTGAAACAGGGAGGTACAGCCTGAATGTGTTCTAAGGTACTACCTGAAAATTTGAGCACAGATTGTAGTTTTCCGTTGCAAAATGTTTTGCTACGGTGTGACCTTTTGAACACTACCCAGGTGTGCCGCAAGCCATTATATATGTTGATTTCTGTTGACCGTTGTTCAGAAATGGATCAATGGGAAATGTAGGGTTAATTGTTATTGTACATTCCTCTAATCTTGTTCTTCGATAAGCACTCTGATCAATCAAAGGCACTAATAATAGATTTATTTATGTGAATTGTCAAGTAAAAAAAAAAGCCTTTTTATTTAAATGGTTGAGATATTTGTATAATAGTGTGTAATAATAATTATGTGGATAATGTAGTCTATAATACTGTAGTGTACAAAACGTGTTTTTTGTTGTTGCAATAGAAGACTTGAACCACAGGGTGGCGCTGTTGGCCACCAGAGGAGTACCAGACATTATCTGTGTGTTTCCTGCTTCTCCATGAAGACAAAATCCATCCTCTCCTTCATCGCACTGATCTGCAAGAACTGGCCAGGTTAAATATTTTCCAAACAGTGCAGATGAAGGGGGGGGGGGGGGGGGAATTATGAGAGGAAGGATTTTTAAGAGATTGAGAATGAGATACATCCAAGCTGTTACTGGCAGCCAGCCCAGAGATGCTTTGATTATACTGTTGATACAGCCTATGGTCAACCTGTTGATGGATTATAATGTTGATACAGCCTATGGTCAACCTGTTGATGGTTTATACTGTTGATACAACCTATGGTCAACCTGTTGATGGTTTATACTGTTGATACAGCCTATGGTCAACCTGTTGATGGTTTATACTGTTGATACAGCCTATGGTCAACCTGTTGATGGTTTATACTGTTGATACAGCCTATGGTCAACCTGTTGATGGTTTATACTGTTGATACAACCTATGGTCAACCTGTTGATGGTTTATACTGTTGATACAGCCTATGGTCAACCTGTTGATGGTTTATACTGTTGATACAGCCTATGGTCAACCTGTTGATGGTTTATACTGTTGATACAGCCTATGGTCAACCTGTTGATGGTTTATACTGTTGATACAGCCTATGGTCAACCTGTTGATGGATTATACTGTTCATACAGACTATGGTCAACCTGTTGATGGATTATACTGTTGATACAGCCTATGGTCAACCTGTTGATGGATTATAATGTTGATATAGCCTATGGTCAACCTGTTGATGGTGCCTGAACAGCATATCTGTGTCTGTCTGCTATATTCTAAAGTGTTGTTATGTAGTCTGTAGTCCCAGCCACGTCAGCACTTTATAGCAGGTAGAGACCCTGGAGTTGAACATCAAGGACTTTATAGCAGGTAGAGACCCTGGAGTTGAACATCAGTGACTTTATAGCAGGTAGAGACCCTGAAGTTGAACATCAATGACTTTGTAGCAGGTAGAGACCCTGGAGTTGAACATCAAACACTGATTGAACAGAAAACCACCGACAGAGCATGTCTTGTCTGTCTGCAGCAGTAGTCACAACAGGACTGTCATTAACTGTGCTTTTAATTTATTTGATACGATTAGAAGTGATAGACCTGTAATGATGGCCGCAGAATACAGAATACCCAGCACACAAATAGCACAGGATCTAAAATGCAGGTACAAACATAGAAGCCATCTAGATTGTGGGTCACAGCCACATGTTGCTCGGGACTGCTTGTGGATCACAGCCACAGGATGCTAGGGACCGCTTGTAGATCACAGCCACAGGTAAATTATGGATTACCAATTAGAGAGCTAGAATCACTTGAACTATTATTGATGGAGGGAGAGGTGGAGGGGGAGAGAGAGAGAGAAAATAGTAACCATCATACAGTACTCAAATCAAATCACATTTGATTAGTCACATGCGTTTAATACAACAGGTGTAGACCTTACAGTGAAATGCTTACTTACGAGCCCCTAACCAACAATGCTGTTAAAAAAAAAAACAGCATAAGAATAAGAAATAAAAGTAACAAGCAATTAAAGAGCAGCAGTAAAATAACAATAGCGAGACTATATACAGGGGGGTACCAGTACAGAGTCAATGTTAGTCGAGGTAATTGAGGTAATATGTACATGTAGGTAGAGTTATTAAAGTGACTATGCTTAGATGATAACAACAGAGAATAGCAGCGGTGTAAAAGGGGGGGAGGGCAGCAAAGCAAATAGTCTGGGTAGCCATTTGATTAGATATTCAGGAGTCTTATGGCTTAGGAGTAGAAGCTGTTTAGAAGCCTCTTGGACTCCAACTTTAATGTCATCCAGGCAGCTTCTGCCAAAGTGTGGTCTATTTCTGGTCTGACGCTACCCAGGAAGAGCTGTCTGTCTCTGTCTGGTCTGACACTACCCAGGAAGAGCTGTCTGTCTGGTCTGACACTACCCAGGAAGAGCTGTCTGTCTGGTCTGACACTACTCAGGTGGAGCTGTCTGTCTGGTCTGACACTACCCAGGAAGAGCTGTCTGTCTGGTCTGACACTACCCAGGAAGAGCTGTCTGTCTCTGTCTGGTCTGACACTACCCAGGAAGAGCTGTCTGTCTGGTCTGACACTACCCAGGAAGAGCTGTCTGTCTGGTCTGACACTACCCAGGAAGAGCTGTCTGTCTGGTCTGACACTACCCAGGAAGAGCTGTCTGTCTGTCTGGTTTGACACTACCCAGGAAGAGCTGTCTGTCTCTGTCTGGTCTGACACTACCCAGGAGGAACTGTCTGTCTGGTTTGACACTACCCAGGAAGAGCTGTCTGTCTGGTCTGACACTACCCAGGAAGAGCTGTCTGTCTGGTTTGACACTACCCAGGAGGAACTGTCTGTCTGGTCTGACACTACCCAGGAAGAGCTGTCTGTCTGGTCTGACACTACCCAGGTGGAGCTGTCTGTCTCTGTCTGGTCTGACACTACCCAGGAGGAGCTGTCTGTCTCTGTCTGGTCTGACACTAACCAGGAAGAGCTGTCTGTCTGGTCTGACACTACCCAGGAAGAGCTGTCTGTCTGGTCTGACACTACCCAGGTGGAGCTGTCTGTCTCTGTCTGGTTTGACACTACCCAGGAGGAACTGTCTGTCTGGTTTGACACTACCCAGGAGGAACTGTCTGTCTGGTCTGACACTACCCAGGTGGAGCTGTCTGTCTCTGTCTGGTCTGACACTACCCAGGAGGAGCTGTCTGTCTCTGTCTGGTCTGACACTACCCAGGAGAAACTGTCTGTCTGGTTTGACACTACCCAGGAGGAACTGTCTGTCTGGTTTGACACTACCCAGGAGGAACTGTCTGTCTGGTCTGACACTACCCAGGAAGAGCTGTCTGTCTCTGTCAGGTCTGACACTACCCAGGAAGAGCTGTCTGTCTGGTCTGACACTACCCAGGAAGAGCTGTCTGTCTGGTCTGACACTACCCAGGAAGAGCTGTCTGTCTGGTCTGACACTACCCAGGAAGAGCTGTCTGTCTGGTCTGACACTACCCAGGAAGAGCTGTCTGTCTGGTCTGACACTACCCAGGAAGAGCTGTCTGTCTGGTCTGACACTACCCAGGAAGAGCTGTCTGTCTGGTCTGACACTACCCAGGAAGAGCTGTCTGTCTGGTCTGACACTAACCAGGAAGAGCTGTCTGTCTCTGTCTGGTCTGACACTACCCAGGAAGAGCTGTCTGTCTGGTCTGACACTACCCAGGAAGAGCTGTCTGTCTGGTCTGACACTACCCAGGAAGAGCTGTCTGTCTGGTCTGACACTACCCAGGAAGAGCTGTCTGTCTGGTCTGACACTACCCAGGAAGAGCTGTCTGTCTGGTCTGACACTACCCAGGAAGAGCTGTCTGTCTGGTCTGACACTACCCAGGAGGAGCTGTCTGTCTCTGTCTGGTCTGACACTACCCAGGAAGAGCTGTCTGTCTGGTCTGACACTACCCAGGAAGAGCTGTCTGTCTGGTCTGACACTACCCAGGAAGAGCTGTCTGTCTGGTCTGACACTACCCAGGAAGAGCTGTCTGTCTGGTCTGACACTACCCAGGTGGAGCTGTCTGTCTCTGTCTGGTTTGACACTACCCAGGAAGAGCTGTCTGTCTGGTCTGACACTACCCAGGTGGAGCTGTCTGTCTCTGTATGGTTTGACACTACCCAGGAGGAGCTGTCTGTCTGGTCTGACACTACCCAGGAGGAGTGAGACAAGAAGGTGTTTATGCACAAGGGTCCGATTCCGACTTAGGAATTTATTCCTTTCCTACACACACCTTTCCTACGCACTTCTCAGAAGTTGGTATTCAGACTTACCTTATGCAGATGCATAACTGGCTTTGCAGGCGTGGTTCCCTTGCGAGCGTTGAATAAATGTAATTCAACCACTTACACTTGCTGGCCAGCAGATTTTCTTGTGGAGTATTCAATCAATAGAGTTTTCAGTACATTTATCTAAAGCCATCCCTTTACGGTGAATCTATAATTAGATCGACAGACTAGAATACATGAGAGTATTAGGGATCAATTAAAAAAAGCAGTCTAAATATTTGCATATTTGTCTCTGTTTCAACACCAACTGGTAAATTAAAAAAAATTCTCTCATTATTTAGGCACATTTTAGGGTTAGGAAGGTATGTATTAATCATGAAAAAAAAAACAGATTTGGAGATCTCTAAGCGCTAAATATATTGATAAATCAGAAATACAGTGGTTTGATTCATTCTGAAAATGTGTCACATTCAGTTCTTCAACTAATGATAACGTTGGAAGATTAGTGTACATAGAATTATAATAGGTAGAATAGTGTACAATAGAATTATAATAGGTAGAATAGTGTACAATAGAATTATAATAGGTAGAATAGTGTACAATAGTAGGCTACATCCTCCTCTATTACCTGCACTAACCATAGAACTGTGTGATGACACAGCCAAGTATTGCACTGTGTCAGGGTCAAATTGCTCCATAACGTTTTAATTAGCCTACATGTCTTTATATTTATTTATATATATATATATATATATATATATATATATATATTCAGCAACAACGACGTGGTCGTGACGCCGTTTACAGAGGACGAAACTAAAGGTAAACGAAACAATGTAATTAAATGGAATGATAATGTAGGCTACACCAACTGAAGGGAACTAACCGTTTAAATTGGCAGTTGAATATGTGTGGTTATTAGGCCAACTGACAGTCAATACTGATAGTGGTGTTTAACATGATAGAAACGAGGAGACAGAGAAAGTCGGGGTAGCCTATAATTACAACGTTCCAGAGTGCCCATACCTGCAAGTTAAAAGGATGTACAATTTCATACCTGCATAAAATTATTTTATTTATTTAACGAGGCAAGTCAGTTATGAACAAATTCTTATTTTCAATGACAGCCTAGGAACAATGGGTTAACTGCCTTGTTCAGGGGTAGAACAACAGATTTTTACCTTGTCAGCTCGGGGATTCAATCTTGCAACCTTCCGGTTACTAGTCCAACAGCTCTAACCACTAGGCTACCTGCCACCCCAACAGATTACTTGTGGGAAAGTTGATATGCTTCATTTTTTTGCTGCCATATGACTGGTTTCACATTTGTCTCCAGCGATTATATGGTTCAATAGATCTAAAACAAGCGTAATTTATATTTACATTTCCCTTATCCAAAACGGATTACTTAAATACCTAACTCTTGTCGATAGCTCTTATCAAGTTGGTGTTATTTCAATCTGAAAAAAAAAAAAAAATGATACTTTGTCCACCTTTTATTAATGCTTTCCTTTCACATAAAGCTGGAAGAGTTATGAGGGAATTAAGTCAAGGTCAGAATACCATGTATCTGTAGAAGCACCTTCATGTATTCAATCTCCACCCAAAGCGAGTAGTGTGTGAATAGCACAGATGTGGATCTAAATAGGGGCCATGGCTTTTACTAGACAATTTGCCTAAAAGGACGTTCAATTCCCTTCATCACTTATTGAGGTGATGTAATGTCAACTCCAGATGGCCTGTATGTATTATTACTGTCTCATTACTGCCTTGTACAAGTACCATAAATTAATCATGTGTAGACTAACTCGATTTCTCTCAAAATAACAGTGATAGTGTATTAATTTACTTAATAGTGATAATATGCTTTATTCTGTGATTGATCAATAACTAAACTACAGTACTTACAGGGGAAGCTCAGGAATGTACCATTTGATGTTAGAGGATTCCTCACCCTGGAATGAGTCTTTATGCGCCATTCACTTCCATTGAGTGTTATAGCTAGTAGTAGCTGTAGTTAGCTGCAGTTTGTATTAGCTGTTTGAAGAAAACCGATCCGTGGATAACTGTTTCTCCTGGCCCATAGACTACTTTCAGGGTGAGGAACCATGGAACATCAAGTTGTAGAATTCTGAACCTCCCCCTTTTATTCTGTATATTTACTCTGTAGGCATTGATGTACATTCTGTCAATTCACAATGAAGATATCTATAGCGTAAGTGACAAGGTGAATACTTGAGCTGTATATAATAATTGTATATTTTGAGATATTTCAGATTTTTGTATGTAATGTACCCTTATTGTGTCTGTAGATTTATGATGTAAAGATATTAGTGTGAAATTGTTGTTTTCAATCCAAATAACTGGAGAGATTGTACTTTGGTGTGTGTCTGTGTGCGTGCTCTTGTGTGTGAGTGAGTATGTGGTGTGCTTACGTGTGTGTGTATGTCTGGTGTGAATGAGTGTTTGATTCTGTGTTCATGTAGATGTCATTGTTAAAACTGGTTGTGTGTTTCTTGATTTCCACCTTCAGTGTTGTGTGAGCTTTACTGACTGTAATCAAGTAGATATGACTCACTTGTAATGACTTGGGACCACTGACTTCTTTAAGCAATCTGTAAGTGTTCTGTGTCTCTTCAGCTGCTCTTTGGGACAACTCTCTGTTCTCCACAGAAATTACAACTTGAACATGGAATAAAATAGTGTGAGAATTCACGAGCATCAATACTGTAACAACCAATGTTTTTTGTCTTAGACAAAACATTGAGGGAAAATGAAATAAAAGTTAGCACTTTTATGAACCACATTATACAGTGTGTGGGTAGTGTCATTTATTTTAATACATTTTATTTTATTTCATTAGAATGGGAGTGTCACGTGTGCTCCCTCTCCGGCCTCTAGGTCACCAGGCTGCTCGTTATGGCACACACCTGTCACCATCGTTACGCGCACCTGGGCGCCATCAGACTCACCTGGGCTCCATCACGTCCCTGATTACCTTCCCTATATATGTCACTCCCTTTGGTTCCTTCCCCAGGCGTTATTGTTTGTGTTTCTGTTTCTTGTCTGTGTGTTGTTTGTGTTTCTTGTTTTGTATTTAGTTGCATTTATTTATTAAAACACTCCCTGAACTTGCTTCCTGACTCTCAGCGCAATAACAGTGAGTCGTTACAGTGAGTCTTACCCTGAATGTTGATCGCTTCAAGAAAAGTGTTGTAGAAATCACATTTTCTGTTTATCTTTTCAGCAGAGAGATGGTTTGGAGTCTAACACTGTTATCTGTCTGTCAACAAGCAACTTGGAGTCTAACACCTTGTCTGTTTTGTTACACTAGCAGAAACTGAAGCTACAATAGCTTGTTGGGGGTCTGCTATTGGTTTGCTATTCCCTTGCCGAGGCTACAGTAGGGAGAGATATTCCCTTTGGACATTGACCGCTTTATTGAGTGATGTCAAAGATGCCTGGATTCCCAGAAGTGGATACAACAGTGATGCTTGGATGTGGAAATATAACTCAACAAATCCCATCCCCATCTGAGACAGATGTCACACCCTTTCAGCTCACTATATATCAGATTCTGGTCCTGTGTCTCAGTTGCTAGAGCACGGCATTTCCAATCCCAGGATCGTGGGTTTGATTCCCGCTGGGGCCACCTGTACCAATACTATGTGTGCGTGCATGATGGTAAGGATGAAAACGTCTGCTGAATGGCATATGTTGTAGTATTATAAGGATTAGTTGGTCGATAAAATCAGAATGTTGTTTGTTCAGAAACCCCATCATTTCGCTATTACTTGATCGCTAATTGTTACACCTCTCTGGTCAGGTCTGGTCTGCCACAAATTGGCCCAGATCTGACCCACATCCGGCCCTAATGACGACACTCTTCTCTGGACCCTCTGGGGTACACAGACCCACCACCCTCTTCTCTGGACCATACAGAGAACCATAATCCCTATCCTCTCAGCTGACTGGGGGTTAAAGGTCACTGACAAGCCCACCAGAAAGACACAGCAGCCATATAGAGGGCTTTGGGACACACGCACATGTAAATACACATGTACGCACTCACACACGTGTTCACACAAAATCCTCAAGAGAATTGGGACAGGGACAAGGTGTGTGTGCATGGCATTAAATATTTACACCCTTTGAAAGAAACACTGGAGCGGTACCTTGTCTGACTGGTGTTAACCTTGTCTGACTGGCGTTGACCTCGTCTGACTGGAGTTGACCTCGTCTGACTGGTGTTAACCTCGTCTGACTGGTGTTGACCTCGTCTGACTGGTGTTGACCTCGTCTGACTGGCGTTGACCTCGTCTGACTGGAGTTGACCTCGTCTGACTGGAGTAGACCTCGTCTGACTGGAGTTGACCTCGTCTGACTGGCGTTGACCTCGTCTGACTGGCGTTGACCTCGTCTGACTGGAGTTGACCTCGTCTGACTGGAGTTGACCTCGTCTGACTGGAGTTGACCTCGTCTGACTGGTGTTGACCTCGTCTGACTGGAGTTGACCTCGTCTGACTGGTGTTGACCTCGTCTGACTGGAGTTGACCTCGTCTGACTGGTGTTGACCTCGTCTGACTGGAGTTGACCTCGTCTGACTGGAGTAGACCTCGTCTGACTGGAGTTGACCTCGTCTGACTGGAGTAGACCTCGTCTGACTGGAGTTGACCTCGTCTGACTGGAGTTGACCTCGTCTGACTGGAGTAGACCTCGTCTGACTGGAGTAGACCTCGTCTGACTGGAGTTGACCTCGTCTGACTGGTGTTGACCTCGTCTGACTGGTGTTGACCTCGTCTGACTGGTGTTGACCTCGTCTGACTGGAGTTGACCTCGTCTGACTGGTGTTGACCTCGTCTGACTGGAGTTGACCTCGTCTGACTGGTGTTGACCTCGTCTGACTGGAGTTGACCTCGTCTGACTGGTGTTGACCTCGTCTGACTGGAGTTAACAACATGCACTGATGGTTTTAATCACAAAACCACAAAATGTTGAGTACAAATGTTTTGTATTAGAATGGATAGGTTGCTGGATTGTTTGACCCACTCATCACCGGGCGATTGGTCCAGGTCCTCTCGAGGTTTCCTACCATCCTACAGAAAAGGGTCATGCATATCACTGATTGAAAAAACTGATTGTAGGATAGCAGCCGGATGAGATTGAGGGATAGCAGCCGGAGAAGATTGAGGGATAGCAGCCGGATCTCCTTTCCTATTCTACTGTACCTGTAGTTCACACTATGTCTCTCAATCTTCACATACAGTGCTTTCAGAAAGTATTCAGACCCCTTGACTTTTTCCACATTTTGTTAGGTTACAGCCTTGTTCTAAAATGGATTAAATAAATAAAAAATACTCATCAATCTACACACAATACCCAAATACAGATGTGCCAAGCTTGTAGCGTCATACCCAAGATGACTCAGGACTGTAATTGCTGCCAAAAGTGCTTCGACAAAGTACTGAGTAAATGGTCTGAATACTTATGAAATGTGATATTTCAGTTGTTGTTTTTATATACATTTGCAAAATAAAAATAAATATTTTTTTTTTTTGCTTTGTCATTATGGGGTATTGTGTGTAGTTCCATGAATACTTTCCGAATGCACTGTATCTCTGTAACTGAGGTTGTTCACTGATGACGATGACATAATGAGAAACCTTGCCTGAGACCTGAAAACTTGCTTTAGCTCCTTCTGCTAATGCCCAGGCTTTAGCTCCTCCTGCTAACGCCCAGGCTTTAGCTCCTTCTGCTAATGCCCAGGCTTTAGCTCCTTCTGCTAATGCCTAGGCTTTAGCTCCTTCTGATAATGCCTAGGCTTTAACTCCTTCTGCTAATGCCCAGGCTTTAGCTCCTCCTGCTAATACCTAGGCTTTAGCTCCTCCTGCTAATGCCCAGGCTTTAGCTCCTTCTGCTAATGCCCAGGCTTTAGCTCATTCTGCTAATGCCCAGGCTTTAGCTCCTCCTGCTAATACCTAGGCTTTAGCTCCTCCTGCTAATACCTAGGCTTTAGCTCTGAGGATTTTCAAAAAATCTTTAATGCGTAAGCTTATGCAATGTTATAGAAAATAACCTCATCTAAAATCCTACAATGTGATTTCTATTCAAAGTGAGGTGTGGGAAATGAGATGGCAGTACTTCCCTGTAACACACTGCTGCCCACAGCAGCATCACTATGCCTTGGAGGCCATCTGGGCCCTTGGTCTGGAAGCTAGCTGACATTGGAACAGCAACAGACGTGAGAATATGACTGATAGCTTTCCGCCCCCACATCCACTGTCTCATTGTCCTTCCTAACAGGAAGTGGGGCTAAGAGTGTAACAAAAATGTTTGTAACTACCAAGAGCGTCTTCCTAGATTCTAGGTCAGGTGGACGGACATTGGGAAAATGGGTAGTGGCCTCTTGGCTTGGTATTCCGGGCACACACACACACACACACACACACACACACACACACACACACACACACACACACACACACACACACACACACACACACACACACACACACACACACACACACACACACACACACACACTAATTCTGTTGTCTTGGTGCTCTGACCAGATAAAGATCTGGACTGGAACCTGCAGGACGGCACATCGTCCTCCGTCATTAACTATAAAGATGGGAATCCCATTAGTGTGTGTGTGCCTGCCTGCGTATATATGTATACGTTGGTGTGTGTATGTGCATGTATGTGTCAGTCATGGTGAGGTCAGTATTTCTGTTGACATGGATACCCCAGAAGAGGCATACTGCCTTTCTGCTGTTCAAAGACCACAGGAACACAGAGGTTAAGAATGGAAGAGTGTGACGCAGCGATGAGGGACAATACTGTTGACATTTACACACACAACGTGTCTGCCAAGTCAACACTGTCAGAAGCACTTCCTGCTCCGGCAGGAACTCTACATACATCTACACAATAACAGAAAACACACACACACACACCCACACACTGTTGACTCATCTCTTGCTAGGTGGCAATTGAGTAGGTTAGGTTTTGATTAAATTCATAACTCAAAGTGCCAACAGGAGACATGAGGCACCGACTTATTCCAACCTGACAGATTCTGTCCTCACAAATACTTGATATTGTTTTTTGTACTCTGCTGTTAGTTTACATATCATATTGAGATCGAGATCAGGACCAGGTCATTTAAGTGCGTGTGTGTATATACTGTACATATAGTGTGTGTGCGTGTGTGTGTGCGTGTGTGTGTGTGTGTGTGTGTGTGTGTGTGTGTGTGTGTGTGTGTGTGTGTGCGTGTGTGTGTATGTGTGTGCATGTGCGCGTGTGTGTGCGTGCGCGTGTGTGTGTGTGTGCATGCGCGCGTGTATGTGTGTGCGTGTGTATGTGTGTGCGTGTGTATGTGTGCATGCGTGTATGTCCTCCTGATCCTGTGTAAACCAGCAGCCACTTACTACAAGTGAGTAGGCAGCAGGAGATTGGATGGCTGCTGACGCCGTCCAACAACACCACATAATAACACAGCTCTGCTCTACGATGGATGGATGTAGGACTGTGTGTGGTGAGTGTGTGTTTTTTGTTTTTTATTGTCCTTGTGGGGACCAGAAGGCCTCACAAACATAGTAAAACAAGGAAAATTTGGACAAGTGGGGACATTTTGCCAGTCCTAAGAAGGACCATTTTTATTTTAAGCTTAGGGCTTAGGTTTAGGGTTAGGGTTACAATTAGGGTTAAGGAAAATAGGATTTTGAATGGGAATCTGCTGAGGCTAAATTAGCCTGTAAGTAACAATAACTGCTTCCAAAACAGCCATTATTAAATTGCCTCATCCATTTCCAGAGAACACACAACGGGTCATGTTTTTGGTTGAATTTAGAAGTGGGGTTTAACATTAGAACCGCCATTGGCCAACAGCCACTTACGTTTGATTTTCGAAATGAAAATAATCCTGCTCCTTCCCTGACTCTTCCTAAATGTTTGTATTTTCCACTTCTCATTTATCAGAATTTAGAAAACACAAACAGAAAAGTATTTAGAGCGTTTATAGCAGTTTTTTTTACACCTATTCCTGACTTAACCCACCAAGACAATGTGCTGTAGGACGTTGGTACCTAATGTGCTGTAGGACGTTGATACCCAGACAGGCGTTAATACGTCTCTCTCTTCTCACTGAATGAATGACAAATGGATGAACGGGAGGTAATTGTGCACCTTACTTCACAATTTAATTTACATTAGGCCCAACTAAATGAAGAGGTTGATTTTAATTTAGACAGACAATAGTGTAATGATAAGTTTGTGTTACGCTTATTTATCAGCGGAACGGGGGCATTGTCATGCTGAAACAGGAAAGGGCCTTCCCCAAATTGTTGCCACAAATTCGGAAGCAGATAACTGTCTAGAATGTCATTATATGCTGCAGCGTTAAGATTTCCCTTCAATGGAACTAAGGTGCCTAACCCAAACCATTATAAACAGCCCCAAACCATTATTCCTCCTCCACCAAACTTTACAGTTGGCACTATGCATTAGGGCAGATAGCGTTCTCCTGGCATCCACCAAACCCAGATTCTTCCATTGGACTGCCAAATGGTGAAGCATGATTCATCCCTCCAGAGAACGCATTTCAACTGCTCCCATGGTGCCGAGCTTTACACCACTCAAGCCAACACTTTGGCATTGTGCATGGTGATCTTAGGCTTGTGTGCAGCTGCTCTACCATGGAAACCCATTTCATGAAGCTCCTGACGAACAGTTCATATGCTGACGTTGCTTTCAGAGGCAGTTTGGAACACTGAAGTCAGTGTTTTTATATATTTTTTGTATATATAGTGTGTCGGGCAATTAAAGTAATCCTCCTCTACCCTCCGTTCTATTGGCAAACCTACAATCACTGGAAAACAAACTGGATGAGCTCCATTCGATACTATCCTATCAACGGGACCTGAAGAACTGTAATATTCAATTTCTCGGAGTCGTTGCTGAACAAGGACATGGATAATACACATCTAGATGTTTTTTTCTATGCATCGTCAAGTGTCGGGTAAGGTTAGGGGGGAGGGGCGTGTCTCTTTGTTAGCAATCTCTAATATTAAGGAAGTCTTCTCGCCTGAGTTAAAATACCTAATTATAAGCCTTAGGCCATACTATTTAGCGTATATATTTTTTGTAATGGTCTATTTACAGCCACAAACCAATGCTGGCACTAAGACCGCACTCAACGAGCTGTATAGGGCCATAAGCAAACAAGAAAATGCTTATCCAGAAGTGGCGCTCCTAGTGGTCCGTGAATTTAAGGTAGAAAAACCGAAATCCATTTGACCTAATTTCTACCAGCACGTCACCTGGGCAACTAGAGGAGACAACTTTAGATCACCTATACTCCACACACAGAGATGCATTCAAAGCTCTCCCTCACCCTCCATTTGGCAAATCTGACCATAACTATCCTGATTACAAGCAAAAACACAAACAAGAAGTACCAGTGACGCGCTCAATACGGAAGTGGTCAGATGAAGCGGATGCATTTCGCTAGCAAAGACTGGAAAATGTTCCGGTATTCATCTTATGGCATTGAGAATTTTACCACATTAGTCACCAGCTTCATTAATAAGTACATCGATGACGTCGTCCCCACAGTAACCGTACATACGTATCCCAACCAGAAGCTATGGATTACAGGAAACATCCTCACTGAGCTAAAGGCTAGAGCCGTCGCTTTCAAGGAGCGGGACAATAATATAAGAAATCACACTACGACCTCCGAAGAATCACCAAACAGGCAAAGCGTCAATACAGGACTAAGATCAAATTATACTACGCCGGCTCTGACGCTCGTCAGATGTGGCAGGGCTTGCAAACTATAATGGATTACAAAGGGAAACCCAGCAAAGAGCTGTCCAGTGACGGTAGCCTACCAGACGAACTAAATGCCTTCTATGCTCGCTTCGAGGAAAGCAACACTGAACCATGCACGAGAGCACCAGCTATTCTGGACAACTGTGTGATCACGCTCTCCGTAGCCGATATGAGTTATACCTTTAAACAAGTTAACATTCACAAGGCCGCAGGGCCAGACGGATTACCAGAACGCATATTCAAAGCATGCACTGACCAGCTGGCAAGTGTCTTTTTATTTGTATTTATTATGTATCCCAATAAATATACCTTAAATCTGATTTTACTGCTTGCATGAATTATTTGATTTGGAATAGAGTTCCATATAGTCATGGCTCTATGTAGTACTGTGCGCCTCCCATAGTCTGTTCTGGACTTGGGGATTGTGAAGAGACCTTTGGTGGCATGTCTTGTGGGGTATGCATGGTTGTCTGACCTGTGTGCTAATAGTTTAAAACAGACAGCTCAGTGCATTCAACATGTCAATACTTCTCACAAATATAAGTAGTGATGATGTCAATCTCTCCTCTACTTTGAGCCAGGAGAGATGCATATTATGTTAGCTCACCGTGTACATTTAAGGGCCAGCCGTGCTGCCCTGTTCTAGGCCAATTGTAATTGTCCCTCTTTGTGTCACCTGACCAAACGACTGAACAGTAGTCCAGGTGCTACAACGCTAGGGCCTGTAGGACCTGCTTTGTTGATAGTGTTGTTAAGAAGGCAGAGCAACGCTTTATTATGGACAGAACTCTCCCCATCTTAGCTACTGTTGTATCAATATATTTTGACCATGACAGTTTACAATCCAGGGTGACTCCAAGCAGTTCAGTCTCCTCAACTTGCAAAATGTTCACATTATTCATTACAAGATTGTAACGGTCGTCGTGGTGGATGGACCAAGGAGCAGCGGGTTGAGTTCTCATATTCACTTCATTTGAACACTATTGAACAAAACAAGAAAAACAAACGAACGAACGACAAACTGCCTTGCATGCAACACACAGCTATGCAACGAACCACCTCCCACAATACCCTAACGAACACATACCTATTTATAGGACCCTCAATCAGAGGCAACGAGAAAACACCTGCCTCCAATTGAAGGTCCAACCCCCAATTAACTAACCATAGAAATAGACTAGACTAGACAGAACATAGAAATACACTAACATAGAACAGTGCCCAAAAACCCCAGAATACATAAATCAAACACCCCTCTACATAGACACCACATAAACCAAATACCCCCTGCCACGTCCTGACCAAACTACAATAACAAATAACCCCTATACTGGTCAGGACGTGACAGTACCCCCCCCCCCCAAAGGTGCAGACCCCGGATGCACCTCACACAAAAACCCCAAAATAACCCCCCAAAACAAAATAAATCCCCAAATTACATGGGAGGGAAGGGAGGGTGGCCACCGTGCTCCTACAACACCTCCCCTTTCCCCAATACTCCCCCCTTAGGAGGTGGCTCAGGAGCTGGACGCAGACCGCGCTCCACCCCTGGCTCACTCCACTCACACAATGTCTCTACAGCGATGTCCCTCTCCGTCGACCCCGGACTGTAGAGCGACTCCAGGAGCTCTGGACTGTAGGGCGACTCTAGGAGCTCTGGACTGTAGGGCGACTCTAGGAGCTCTGGACTGCAGGGCGACTCTAGGAGCTCCGGACTGTAGGCAGACTCACTCGGTTCCGGACTGTAGGCAGACTCACTCGGTTCTGGACTGTAGGCAGACTCACTCGGTTCTGGACTGTAGGCAGACTCACTCGGTTCTGGACTGTAGGCAGACTCACTCGGTTCCGGACTATAGGCAGACTCACTCGGTTCCGGATTGCAGGCCGTCTCACTCGGTTCCGGACAGTGGGCCGTCTCACTCGGTTCTGGACAGTGGGCCGTCTCACTCGGTTCTGGACAGTGGGCCGTCTCACTCGGTTCCGAACTGTAGACCGTCTCACTCGGTTCCGGACTGTAGGCCGTCTCACTCGGTTCCGGACAGTGGGCCGTTGCCGGATACTCTTGACGGAGCACTGTCGTCAGACACTCTGGACGGGGCACTATTTCCGGACACTCTGGACGAGGCACTGTTGCCGGATGTTCTGGACGAGGCACTGTTGCTGGAAGTTCTGGACGAGGCACTGTTGCCGGAAGTTCTGGACGAGGCACTGTTGCCGGAAGGCCTGGTGCGTGGGGCTGGCTTAGGACACGCCAGACTAATGACACGCACCACAGGGCTAGTACGAGGAGTAGGGACATGACGAGCTGGACTGGGCAGACGCACTGGAGCCTGGTGCGTGGTGCTGGTACTGGAGGTACCAGACTGGAGACACGCACTTCAGGGCTAGTGCGGGAAGCAGGAACAGGACGAGTTGGACTGGGCCAATGCACTGGAAGCCTAGTGCGTGGGGCTGGTACTGGAGGTATCAGACTGGAGACACGTACTTCAAGGCTAGTGCGAGGAGCGGGAACCGGACATACTGGACCATGAAGGCGCACTGGCGGTCTCGAACGCGGTACTGGCTCCACCCTTCCTGGCTGGATGCCCGCTTTCCCCTGGCAAATATGGGGCGCTGGCACCGCGCACACCGGCCTATAAATGCTTGGCCTCAACGCCGTGCGCATTACTCCAACGCACGGGACCTGACCAGTAATAGTCTGGCCCAAATAAGCACGGGGAGTTGGCTTGCGGCTCAGTCCAGACCCCGCCAAACTACCCGTGTGCCCCCCCCAAAACAATTCTTGGGGCTGCCTCTCCGGCTTAAATGCCAACCGTGTACCCATGTAAATGTTCCGGTCTTTGTTCCACTTTTTCCGTTCCTCTCTTGCTTTCTCAACCTGTTTCCATGGCAGGGTCTTGTCCCCTGCCATTATCTCCTCCCATGTCCACGATGTCCTCCACTCACTTTTCTCCCTGGTCCAGGATCCTTCCTCCTCCTGGGCCCGCTGCTTGGTCCGGGTTTGGTGGGAGGTTCTGTAACGGTCGTCGTGGTGGATGGACCAAGGCGCAGCGGGTTGAGTGCTCATATTCACTTTATTTGAACACTATTGAACAAAACAAGAAAAACAAACGAACGAACAACAAACAGCCTTGCATGCAACACACAGCTCTGCAACGAACAACCTCCCACAATACCCTAACAAACACATACCTATTTATAGGACCCTCAATCAGAGGCAACGAGAAAACACCTGCCTCCAATTGAAGGTCCAACCCCCAATTAACTAACCATAGAAATAGACTAGACTAGACAGAACATAGAAATACACTAACATAGAACAGTGCCCAAAAACCCCGGAATACATAAATCAAACACCCCTCTACATAGACACACACCCCGAACCACATAAACCAAATACCCCCTGCCACGTCCTGACCAAACTACAATAACAAATAACCCCTATACTGGTCAGGACGTGACAAAGATTTAGTTGAGGTTTAGGGTTTGGTGAATGATTTGTCCCAAATACAATGCTTTCATTTTTTGAAATATTTAGGACTAACTTGTTTTTTGCCACCAATTCTGAAACTGATTGCAGCTCTTTGTTAAATGTTGCAGTGATTTCACTTGCTGTGGTAGCTGATGTGTTGAGTCATCTGCATTCATAGACACATACGGTAGACTTTACTCAGAGCCAGTGGCAGCTCATTAGTAAAGATCGAAAAAGTAAGAGGCCTAGACATCTGCCCTGGGGAATGCCTGACTCTTGAAAAGTTAAAGGAGAGCCGCTCACTTCCAGGAACTCAGATGTAATAATTTAATAATCAACGTTTCGATAGACAAACTGTCCTCATCAAGGTAATTATTAAATTATTGCATCTGAGCTCCTAGAGTGTGCAGCTCTCCTTTAATTTTTCAGGAGTCAGGCATTCTCCAGGGCAGATGTCTACTCCTCGCCTAAATTGGTGTGCGTTTCTTTCGCCTTTAGAATGCCTGACTCTACCTGGATTATGTTGGAGAGGCTTCCATTAAAGAACACCCTTTGTGTTCTGTTAGACAGGTAACTCTTGAGCCACAATATAGCAGGGGTATAAAGCCATAACACATACTTTTTTTCCAGCAGCAGATTATGATCGATAATGTCAAACGCTGCACTGAAGTCTTATAAAACAGCCACCATCATCTTTTTATTATCAGTTTCTCTCAGCCAATCATCAGTCATTTATGTACGTGCCATACATGTTGAATGCCCTTCCCAAAAATCGTGCTTAAAATCTGTTGTTCATTTGTTTATTGTGAAAAACATTGTATCTGGTCAAACACAATTTTTTCCAAAAGTTTAGTAAGGGTTGGTAACAGGCTGATTGGTCGGCTGTTTGAGCTAGTAGAGGGTGCTTTGCTATTCTTGTGTAGCGAAATGACTTTTGCTTCCCTCCAGGCCTGAGGGCATACACTTTCCTTTAGGCTTGAAGAGATGGCAAATAGGAGTGGCGATATCGTCCGATATCATCCTGAGTAATTTTCCATCAAAATTGTCAAACCCAGGTGACTTGTCATTGTTAATAAACAACAATAATTTTTTTCACCTCTTCAACACCCACTTTACAGAATTCAAAATTACAATGTTTTTCTTTCAGAATTTGGTCAGTTATGCATGGATGTGTAGGTTCAGAATTTGTTGTTGGCACGTCATGCCTAAATTTGCTAATCTTGCCAACGAAAAAATCATTAGTTGGCAATATCAGTGGAATTTGTGATGAATAAGCCATCTGAGTGGCCAGAATGTCATTTAAGGTGCTCCAAAGCGATTTACTATCATTCTTTATGGCATTTATCTGTTTCATAGTACAGTTTCTTCTTCTTTTGTTCAGTTTAGTTTCATGATTTCTCAATTTATAGTTTGTTTGTCAATCGGCTGTGCAGCCAGACTTATGTGCCAGTCCTTTTGCCTCATTCCTCTCAAACATACCATTTTTAATCAAACCACAGGGATTTAACAGTTTTTGTTAATGCGTGCATGCTTATTAGTAACTGGAATAAGCAATTTCATAAATGTGTCAAGTGCAGTGTCTGCTTGCTCCGCTTTACACACCACAGACCTGCAAATATTATTTACATCTTCAACATAGTAATCACTACTAAATGTATTGTATGACCTCTTACACACTATATTAGGCCCAGCCTTTGGAACTTTGGTTTTCCGAGATATGGCTATTATATTGTGATCACTACATCCGATGAATCTGGATACTGCTTTAGAGCAGATTTCTGCAGCATTACTAAAGATGTGATCAATACATGTTGATGATTTCATTCCTGTACTGTTTGTAACTTCCCTGGTAGGTTGATTGATAACCTGAACCAGGTTGCAGGCACTAGTTACAGTTTGAAGCTTTTACTTGAGTGAGCAGCTGGATGGAATCCAGTCAATATATAGGTCACCCAGAAAATATACCTCTCTGTTGGTATCACATACATTATCAAGCATTTCACACATACAGTCTTTTCCAGATACTGACTGTTAGCACTTGGTCTATAGGAACTTCCCACAAGAACAGTCTTTATGTGAGGCAGGTGAACCTGTAGCCATATTACTTCAACAGCATTTGACATGATATTCTCCCTAAGCTTTACATAAATATGACTCTGAAGATAAACAGCAACCCACTGTAACGTCGACGCAGGGAGTCAGGAAGCAGATGCCCAGTTAGTGAGTTTAATGTGAATGAACATAGAACGATGCAAAACAAGAGAAACATCTGACGGGGAATCAGAACCAATACTAACTGATAACAGAAGAGTACTATATAAAGGGTAAGTAATCAGGGAGTAATGAAGTCCAGGTGTGACTGATTATGAGACGCAGCTGTGCGTAAAGATGGGTGCCAGGACCGGTGGTTAGTTGGCCCGGCGACGTCGAGCGCCGGAGAGGGGGATTGGGAGTGGACGTGACACACACGGGCATTCCTGTCTCTTTGGGAATATGTTGCATTTCTACCACTGTATCATCAAATGTATTATCTAGATGAGTTTCAGAGATAGTCAGTATATGAATGTTACATTGCCAAAGCAAGTGAAATACATAATTAACTAATATGAAATAAACAATACAAAAACGAACAGTAAACATTACACACACAAAAGTTCCAAAAGAATAAAGACATTTCAAATGTCATATTATGTATATATACAGTGTTGTAACGATGTGCATATAGTTAAAGTACAAAAAGGAAAATAAAAAAACATAAATATGTCTTGTATTTACAATGGTGTTTGTTCTTCACTGGTTTCCCTTTTCTTGTGGCAACAGGTCACACATCTTGCTGCTGTGATGACACACTGGTATTTCACCCAGTAGATATGGGAGTTTATCATAATTGGGTGTGTATTCAAACTCTTTATGGGTCTGTGTAATCTGAGGGAAATATGTGTGTCTAAGATGGTCATACATATGGCAGGAGGTTAGAAAGTGCAGCTCAGTTTCCACCCCATAGTCTTTTCTTGAGAGACAGGTCTGCCTATGGTGGCCTTTCTCAATAGCAAGGCTATGCTCACTGAGTCTGTACATAGTCAAAGCTTTCCTTAAGTTTGGGTCACTCACAGTGGTCAGATATTCTGCCACTGTGTACTCTCTGTTTAGGACCACATAGCAATCTAGTTTGCTCTGTTTTTTGTCTGTCTCTGTCTCTCTCTCTCTGTCTCTCTTTCCCTCTCTCTCTCTCCCTATCTCTCCCACTCTCTTCCTCTCTCCCTATCTCTCCCGCTCTCCCTCTCTTTCTCTTTCCGTCTCTCTCTCTCTTTCTGTCTCTCTCTCTTTCCGTCTCTCTCTCTCTTTCTGTCTCACTCTTTCCGTCTCACTCTTTCCGTCTCTCTCTTTCCATCTCTCTCTCTCGCTCTCTCTCTCTGTCTCTCTTTCCGTCTCTCCATCTCTCTTTCCATCTCCCTCTCTTCCTATCTCTTCCGCTCTCTTCCTCTCCCTATTTCTCCCGCTCTCTCTCTCTCTCTTTCCATCTCTCTCTCTCTCTCTTCCTGTCTCTCTCGCTCTTCTTTTCCGTCTCTCTCGCTCTCTTTCCGTCACTCTCTCTCTCTTTCCGTCTATCTCACTCTTTCCGTCTCTCTCTTTCCATCTCTCTCTCTCTCTCTCTTTCCGTCTCTCTCTCTCTCTCTCTCTTTCCGTCTCTCTCTTTCCGTCTCTCTCGCTCTCTGTCTCTCTGTCTCTCTCTCTCTCTCTCTCAGTTAGACACTCTCTCTCAGTTAGCCTCTCTCTCTCTCAGTTAGCCATTCCATTCATCTCTGCCTTTAAAGGGTATTGGTCTCAGCCTGCTATAAGGGTCACAGCTATAAGGGTCACAGATAAACAGGAAGAGGTTGAAAGGCCTCAGGAAAAGCAAAGGGGGAGTGCAGAGACCCCCGGCTGGATTCTCTCCATTCTGAAGTAAACAAACAAACCAGAAACAACCTGTGCCCTTTTGTCTTTATTCATCACTTGTTGGTATTTTAATCAGGCAGGAACACAACCAGTGTTTGTCAAAACAGGATAGCGAGGGGTCTCTTCCCACCACCTGGCAAACAAGACTAGGGGTGTCCCACATGGCACCCTAGTCCCTATCTAGCGCACTACTTTTGACCAGAGCAATATGGTTCATGCATATAATTCAAGTATATGGACCCTGGTCTAAAGTAGTGCATGATGTAGGGGAACAGGGTGCTTTTTGGGATGCTAACTAGCTGTACAGAAGAAGCGCTAGGCTACTGGCTTATCTGTTCTCTTCTTGTGTCTGGCATCAATGGATAGGAGAGGGGGTCTTTCAATGAGAACAGTGTATTTTAAAACCCTACCTACCAAATTCACAGTATAGTCATGAAGTCATTAAGACACCTTGATGGAAATACAATATTCTATCAGAAACCATGGTGGTGAATATGAACAAGATGAGACACGATTTCAAAGGCAATATGCCCCCCCCCCCCCCTAAAGTGCTCTGTATACCAGATAGCATAGCTTCCCTGATGTATTGTACGGAGAAAATACACTTCAATGTTTGGGAGAAGAGGTTCTGGTTGGTCTGAGACAGGGATGGGCAACTTTGATGGGAGTGGGGGCCACAGAAAATCTGAACTCATCATGAAGGGCCGCAGTTGCACCGCCGCCAAACCCCCCACCCCAGTACATTTTGTGCAATTCTAACATTTTTGCCATGGGGTGTAGGAATATTGTTGCTGTTTTAAAGCAAGTTTTCTGAAATTCTTCACATTTTGCCCTGGGGGGTCACAGTCAATTGAGACCCCGACTGATACCAATAAATACCACCATTTGCCCTTTCCTGGTCTGAGAGGAAGGCCAGTCAGAGTCCAGACTGTGAGGAGTTATACTGTTGGACCTGATACATCAGAGATACATGAAAAGTGCTTTTCATAGAAAGAACTAAGAACCATTAGTGACATCACATCTTAAGCTTTATATCATAAACTTATCCTGAGTTAATCACTGAATCAAACGCATTTGACTTTCCAATGCCTTACAAAACTCAGAATCATCCCAAAACCCAGAATTGATTAAGCTCGAATCACGACCGGTTACTTATTCATGGCAGCCCAATCAGTAGTAACAACAGGGTGCAAATCAAACATTCCCATGGTTTTTCAGACCAGAATATAAAGGGACGTCAAGCTAGGTTTCTGCTCAAACACAACATACATAAAGAATGCCCCCAATGTCACTAGCTAGGTTTCCAACCAATTGGCGACATAGACATAGACGTAGTCCACACAACATCTACTTTTTTTGCTTAAGTTTTCATGTAGCCAATCAAATAAAAATCTAAATCTCAATATGTTTCTGTAACCGATGTGAAATGGCTAGTTAGTTAGCGGTGGTGCGCGCTAATAGCGTTTCAATCAGTGACGTCACTCACTCTGAGACCTGAAGTGGTTGTTCCCCTTGCGTTGCAAGGGCCGCGGCTTTTGTGGCGCTATAGGTAACGATGCTTCGTGGGTGTCAGTTGTTGATGTGTGCAAGGGTCCCTGGTTCGAGCGAAGAGAGGGACGGAACCTACATTGATGCTGTTGACCCGGATCATTGGTTGCTGCGGAAAAAGGAGGAGGTCAAAAGGGGGGTGAGTGTAACCGATGTGAAATGGCTAGTTAGTTAGCGGTGGTGCGCGCTAATAGTGTTTCGATCAGTGACGTCACTTGCTCTGAGACCTGAAGTGGTTGTTCCCCTTGCGTTGCAAGGGCTGCGGCTTTTGTGGCGCGATGGGTAACGATGCTTCGTGGGTGTCAGTTGTTGATGTGTGCAAGGGTCCCTGGTTCGAGCCCAGGTTGGGGCGAAGAGAGGGACGGAACCTACACCGTTACATTTCCATCTCATTTTCAACTAGTTATGTCACAAAAAACTGTTGCGTTAAATAGCAAATGTTTCTACTCTGGTCTTGGTGCTTACAGCTCTCAGATACAGTACGGGTAGGCTAGTCTACATGATGAGATTATTATGGATAAGAGTGAAAATATTTTTGAGTCAGTCAATCATCGATCAGTCAAGCATCGATCATCATGTCACTAGAATAAGACCTTTGATATTTATTAGAAAGGAGCATCAAGATCCCTGCACTTTCACCCCCTGTGAAGTTCATCAGAATGTATTTTGTCTGTAGACTAATAAACTGTATACTAGAGGTTCACCCCCTGTGAAGTTCATCAGAATGTATTTTGTCTGTAGACTAATAAACTGTATACTAGAGGTTCACCCCCTGTGAAGTTCATCAGAATGTATTTCATCTGTAGACTAATAAAGTGTATACTAGAGGTTCACCCCTTGTGAAGTTCATCAGAATGTATTTCATCTGTAGACTAATAAACTGTATACTAGAGGTTCCCCCCCTGTGAAGTTCATCAGAATGCATTTTGTCTGTAGACTAATGAACTGGTTTCCTGAGTTGTAGTGGGAGGTCCACACACCATATCATCACCACTAACAAGTTTAGTTCAATATGATGGTTATTATATCAATATTTGCGCATAAAGACATTTCTACTGCCATTTCTCACATAATTAATTTTACAGACACAAAAAAAAAAGATCCCACCACCAATAAATTAATAAATTATCTGTCAGCGTTTATAAAATTGTACTGAAACTTTGTGTTTCCATAACATCTGTCGTTAATATTTACAATTGGTCAACAGTCCAGTTCAGCCATGGTGTAAATGACTGTGGGGCTACAGTGGAGGCTAGGTGCCAGGAAATGTGTTGATACCTAGCTAGCTAAATGTGTTGATACCTAGCTAGCTAAGTGGCGACACAACAGACTTTATGCTACAGTACACTGGTAAAGAAAGAAGAGGCCATGGTTCTGTCCCAAATTGCACTCTAAAAAGGGTGCAAAAGGGCTAAGGTGTATGTAAACTTCCGACTTCAACTGTACACCTTAGCCAAATACATTTAAACTCAGTTTTTCACAATTCCTGACATTTTATCCTAGTAAAAATCACCTGTCTTAGGTCAGTTGGGATCACCACTTTATTTTAAGAATGTGAAATGTCTTTCATCACATTCCCAGTGGGTCAGAAGTTTACATACACTCAATTCATATTTGGTAGAATTGCCTTTAAATTGTTTAACTTGGGTCAAATGTTTCGTGTACCCTTACACAAGCTTCCCACAAAAAGTTGGGTGAACTTTGGCCCATTCCTCCTGACAGATCTGGTGTAACTGAGTCAGGTTTGTAGGCCTCCTTGCTCGCACACGCATTTTCAGTTCCGCCCACAAATGTTCTATAGGATTGAGGTCAGAGCTTTGTGATGGCCACTCTGATACCTTGACTTTGTTGTCCTTAAGCCATTTTGCCACAACTTTGGAAGTAGGCTTGGGGTCATTGTCCATTTGGAAGACCCATTTGCGACCAAGCTTTAACTTCCTGAATGATGTCTTGATGTTGCTTCAATATATCCACATCATTTTCCTCCCTCATGATGCCATCTATTTTGTGAAGTGCACCAGTACCTCCTGCAGCAAAGCACCCCCACACCATGATGCTGCCACCCCGTGCTTCATGGTTGGGATGGTGTTCTTCGGCTTTCAAGCCTCCCCCTTTGTCCTCCAAACATAACGATGGTCATTATGGCCAAACAGTTCTATCTTTGTTTCATCAGACCAGAGGACATTTCTCCCAAAAAGTACGATCTTTGTCGCCATGTGCAGTTGCAAACTGTAGTCTAGCTTTTTTGTGATGGTTTTTGAGCAGTGGCTTCTTCCTTGCTGAGCAGCCTTTCAGGTTATGTCGATATAGGACTCATTTTACCGTGGATATAGATATATATATACTGCTCAAAAAAATAAAGGGAACACTTAAACAACACATCCTAGATCTGAATGAAAGAAATAATCTTATTAAATACTTATTTCTTTACATAGTTGAATGTGCTGACAACAAAATCGCACAAAAATAATCAATGGAAATCCAATTTATCAACCCATGGAGGTCTGGATTTGGAGTCACACTCAAAATTAAAGTGGAAAACCACACTACAGGCTGATCCAACTTTGATGTAATGTCCTTAAAACAAGTCAAAATGAGGCTCAGTAGTGTGTGTGGCCTCCATGTGCCTGTATGACCTCTCTACAATGCCTGGGCATGCTCCTGATGAGGTGGCGGATGGTCTCCTGAGGGATCTCCTCCCAGACCTGGACTAAAGCATCCGCCAACTCCTGGACAGTCTGTGGTGCAACGTGGCGTTGGTGGATGGAGCGAGACATGATGTCCCAAATGTGCTCAATTGGATTCAGGTCTGGGGAATGGGCGGGCCAGTCCATAGCATCAATGCCTTCCTCTTGCAGGAACTGCTGACACACTCCAGCCACATGAGGTCTAGCATTGTCTTGCATTAGGAGGGACCCAGGGCCAACCGCACCAGCATATGGTCTCACAAGGGGTCTGAGGATCTCATCTTGGTACCTAATGGCAGTCAGGCTACCTCTGGCGAGCACATGGAGGGCTGTGCGGCCCCCCAAAGAAATGCCACCCCAAACCATGACTGACCCACCGCCAAACCGGTCATGCTGGAGGATGTTGCAGGCAGCAGAACGTTCTCCACGGCGTCTCCAGACTCTGTCACGTCTGTCACATGCTCAGTGTGAACCTGCTTTCATCTGTGAAGAGCACAGGGCGCCAGTGGCGAATTTGCCAATCTTGGTGTTCTCTGGCAAATGCCAAACGTCCTGCACGATGTTGGGCTGTAAGCACAACCCCCACCTGTGGACGTCGAGCCCTCATACCACCCTCATGGAGTCTGTTTCTGACCGTTTGAGCAGACACATGCACATTTGTGGCCTGCTGGAGGTCATTTTGCAGGGCTCTGGCAGTGCTCCTCCTGCTCCTCCTTGCACAAAGGCGGAGGTAGCGGTCCTGCTGCTGGGTTGTTGCCCTCCTACGGCCTCCTCCACGTCTCCTGATGTACTGGCCTGTCTCCTGGTAGCGCCTCCATGCTCTGGACACTACACTGACAGACAGCAAACCTTCTTGCCACAGCTCGCATTGATGTGCCATCCTGGATGAGCTGCACTACATGAGCCACTTGTGTGGGTTGTAGACTCCGTCTCATGCTACCACTAGAGTGAAAGCACCGCCAGCATTCAAAAGTGACCAAAACATCAGCCAGGAAGCATAGGAACTGAGAAGTGGTCTGTGGTCACCACCTGCAGAACCACTCCTTTATTGGGGATGTCTTGCTAATTGCCTATAATTTCCACCTGTTGTCTATTCCATTTGCACAACAGCATGTGAAATTTATTGTCAATTAGTGTTGCTTCCTAAGTGGACAGTTTGATTTCACAGAAGTGTGATTGACTTGGAGTTACATTGTGTTGTTTAAGTGTTCCCTTTATTTTTTTGAGCAGTGTATATATATTTTAAAGAGGGTGGGGCTTAAGCTGCAGCTGATGATGAGTTTAAGTATAGCCAATTGGAATTTGTGGTTTATATATTTTATCATTTCATTTAGGATAACATCAACCTCACAGGCCATTTTGGGTTGGAGGGTTTGTATTTTGTTCTGTAGTTCATTCAACGTAATTGGAGAATCCCGTGTGTTCTGGTAGTCTTTAATATTTCATTCTAAGATTTGTTTTTGATCTTGTATGTTGTTTTCTGTTTGTTCTTTGTTATAGAGCAAAAAAGATTGGAGAAGTGGTTCACCCATACATCTCCGTTTTGGATAGATAACTCTTCGTGTTGTTGTTTCTTTAGAGTTTTCCAATTTTCCTAAAAGTGGTTAGATTCTATGGATTCTTCAATTACATTGAGCTGATTTCTGATGTGCTGTTCCTTCTTTTTCCATAGTGTATTTCTGTATTGTTTAAGGGTTCACCACAGTGAAGGCGTAGGCCCAGGTTTTCTGGGTCTCTCTCTCTCTCTCTCTCTCTCTCTCTCTCTCTCTCTCTCTCTCTCTCTCTCTCTCTCTCTCTCTCTCTCTCATTCACGCAATAGCCTCTATCTTTCCCTGTCCCAACTCCCCCTCTCTCTCTCCATCCCTGTTTTCCCCAAACACCACAGAGTGCATAGAGAAGTCACAGGAGGGGCAGAGCAAGGAGTGATGTCCATTATCGTCTCTACTGGGACTGGTGCTCTCCTGTTTACAGATCACACACACAATACACACACTACACACACTATACACAATACACACAATACACACACTATACACAATACACACAATACACACACTACACACACTATACACAATACACAATACACACAACACACAATAAACACAATACACACAATACACACAATACACACACTATACACAATACACAATACACACACTACACACACTACACACACTATACACAATACACAATACACACACTACACAGACTACACACAATACACAATAAACACAATGCACACACTATACACACTACACAATACACACACTACACACAATACACACACTACACACACTACACAATACACAATAAACATAATACACACACAATACACACAATACACAATACACACACTACACAATACACACACACACAATACACACAAAACACACACACAATGCAAACAATACACAATACACACACACAATACACACAATACACACCCACACATTACACACACAATACACACACTACACACACACGCAATACACCCAATACACACACCCAATACGCACGCACAATAAACGCAATACACCCACACAATACACATACACAATGCACCGACAATACACAACACACAATACACACACACATACACAAAACACACACAATACACACAATGCACACAATAAACACACACACTACACACAACACACACAATAAACACACACACTACACACAATACACACAATACACACAATACACACACACACAACACACACAATAAACACACACACTACACACAATACACACAATACACACACACACACACACACACACACACACACACACATACACACAATAAACACACACAATACCAGCAGGATACCACCCTGCATCCCACTGCTGGCTTGGTTCTGAAGCTAAGCAGGGTTGGTCCTGGTCAGTCACTAGATGAGAGACCAGATGCTGCTGGAAGTGGTGTTGGAGGGTCAGTAGGAAGCACTCTTTCCTCTGGTCTAAAAAAAGATTCCAATGCCCCAGGGCAGTGATTGGGGACATTGCCCTGTGTAGAGGGATGTTAAACGTGTGTCCTGACTCTCTGTGGTCACTTAAGATCCCATGGCACTTATTGTAAGAGTAGGGGTGTATTGGCTAAATTCCCAATATGGTCACCTAATCATCCCCAGCTTACGATTGGCTCATTCATCTCCTCTCCCCCGTAACTATTCCCCAGGTTGTTGCTGAGAATGTATTCTCAGTCAACTTACCTGTTAAGTACAATATACACACGCACACACCACTGAGTGCTCTCCTGTTGAACAACAGATAAAACTAGATTGGTAGTTTTTCCTTTTAGGTGTGTTGACCAATAAATAGTTATCCTTCTGCTCTTCATGGATTGATATGTCTCACAGTATTGAGTCATTTCTTTGTACTGTCATTGCATGTCGTTCCTCAGCCTATTCTCAGAGGACACCCAGACAAGCAGACCTGGGCGGACATACCATACCAAAAAGTATTTTAATACAATGATGACCTGTTTTGTTTTATCTCAAATCTAATTTACTGAAATGTGCATTAGTCTGCAGACATGAAAGCTACATCACTTCAAGATTCATGTACTGCACTTGAACAATTCTTGTGTGATTGTTATATATTTCGAGACACATGTTGATTGCATGTAGGCTACTTCTACCCGCTCCTCAGTGACGACAAGATGGACAAATCGAAAGGTTAAAAACCTAAATCTATTTCTCTCTCTCTCTCTCTCTCTCTCTCTCTCTCTCTCTCTCTCTCTACAAGCAGCCAGCCATATTGATTGACTCTTGAGCCTCTGGCTTGTCTTTAGAGGCTTAGAACAGATACAGACTCAACAGGTGTTCAGCTTACAGATATCACCAAATGACCTACGACTCTAAAGTAGACATTGAAGGCTTGACAATGACTGACTGATGACTGCCAGTGATGAGGCTAGATGGCCACAGTTCTCCACATCAAGGGCTAATGGCTGTAGGCTCTCCAAATAGGGGGATGATGCTTGATGCTCGATGACTGTGTTGAAGAAGGGGAGAGGAGAGGAAAAACAACGCCCTATAGCAGTGTCACCATGGTAACCACAGGTGGCCGTGTGGCTCTGTCTGTTGTTGTTCCTTCCTTCCATTCGGTTGTCATGTGATGTATAAGAGGCGAGGGATTGGTGGAATGGAACAGGAGTGGTGTGGAGAGAAGAGGACCAGAATACTGATTAAGCCAGGGCCTGAGTCAGAGCCAATTAAACCTGTTTATTCTTTTTTAGACATGGTAGCGTGGAGGTGAGGAGGCAATGGAAATTACTTCTTTAGCAATGGAAATTACTACAGAACAAATTTAAATTTAAATTCAAACCATGATTCTCTGGTGCTGATGTGACCGACTGGGCTCGAACCAGGGTGTTCTGACCGCAATAGTACAAGATCTGAAGTGTTTGTAGCGGCTTTGAACGTTTACTTTTCATTGAATTACATTTCCTTGCATCAGATGGAGAATCATGCAGGTGGTTGATATGACACAAAACATATATTAGCTCAAACAGGTTGCTAAATCACACATACCCATTCACAAGCACACACATACACCCCCCAAACCCCATCTGGTCACTCCTGTGACCTGGCTGGTGCTGAGGCTGCGTGCTGAACGGATGATTAAAAGGATGGGGATACAATGAAATTCCTTGATTCTAAGTAGTTCACACTTCTACAACAAACAAAAAAAACCCGGAAAAACAAACCACCTCCACTCATGTTTCTACTGAATACTATTCAACACTTAAATTGAGCTCTCCATCTTACTTACTGCGCTCCGTTTTATCCACTTCGAATGAAACCAGAAACCAACAACGTAGAGAATTAATGGTCAAACATGGGTTTGCATCTCAAATGGCACCGTATTCCCATTACTGGGGCTCTATCTGGTATACAGTAGTGCACTATGTAGGGAATAGGGTGCCATTTGGCATTCCCCATGGTTTGACAGCGTTGACACAAGGAGTGGATGGATTGTCTGTCTATCAGAGAGCCTCCTAACAGCAGGACAGAGAGGGAGAGAGAGGAAGAGAGATGGAGGGAGAGAGAGTGCCTTATAGCACCTGGACACAGAAAGGGAGAGAGAGGAAGAGAGATAGAGGGAGAGAGAGTGCCTCATAGCAGCTGGACACAGAGAGGCAGAGAGAGAAGAAGAGATGGAGGGAGAGCGAGAAAGAGGCAGAGAGAGAGAGGGGCAGAGAGAGAGAGAGAAACAGAGAGAGAGGCAGAGAGAGAGAGAGAGGGAGACAGAGAGAGAGGCAGAGAGAGAGGCAGACAGAGAGAGAGAGACAAAGAGAGAAAGGCAGCGAGAGAGAGAGGCAAAGAGAGAGAGAGAAAAAAAATGTGAGTGTTGTGTACTACAAAGGAATCTAAACCACTTTGTGTCTCTCTCTCTCTCTCTCTCTCTCTCATGCCTTTCTGGGCTTTTAGACTCGTTGTAATATCTGTAGCTGTATGGCTCTTTCCTGTTACTATTTCAGCTATCTGTGTTTACAACCCTAGCTGTAGAGTGCAGTACTTTAGCAATGGAAATGATTACAGAACAAAATTCAAACCATGATTCTCTGGGCTCAAACCAGGGCCTTCTGACCGCATACTACACGACTGTGTTAGTCGGATGAGCTAAAGGCTAGGCATTAGCTCAGGGGGGGGTGACAAAAGTGAAGCGCAGGTCAAAGGATGCTGTTCAATACACAAACACACACACGTATCATTCACAAGCACACACACAGCCTCCCCCCAGGATATGAAGATGTCTGTGTTCTTCCAGGGGTTAAACCATCTGGCCACTCCCGTGACCCGGCTGGTGCTGAGGCTGCGTGCTGAACGGATGAGCACTTCTCCATGGAAACTGTGTTCGATATCGCCATGACAACCATATTTGGGAAGGGGGTAAAAATACGACAACAACAAATGGAGGAAAAACATTGAATGAAATGAAAGAGCCTAATAAGGAATGACAGGCAGAGTACTATGGGGGTTTCTGGTCTAAAACAGTGCACAATATTGGGAATAGGGTGCCATTTGGGATACAGATTGACTAATGTTATCTCAACCTTATCTGAGCTGGAAGCATTTCCTTTAGCCATAACTGCCAAGAAGAGCATCTGTTAACCTCCTGCCTGTCTATCTGGGATGTGTTTTCTGGCCTACGGCTGGTGGTGGTGATGATGCCTGCTACATCTTGAGGTGGATACACGTGTACAGGCCTGGGTTCACCTGCTACGAGCAGTTAGATTTGGGTATGTCATTTTAGATGATTTTTTTTTTTAAAGGGTACGATCCCTAAGAGGTTTTTAAAGAATTTGAAACTTTAAAAACATCTTAAGGATCGAACCCTTTTTTTCAATTTTCACCTAAAATGACATACCCAAATCTAACTACCCGTCGCTCAGGACCTGAAGCAAGGATATGCATATTCTTGACACCATTTGAAAGGAAACACTTTGAAGTTTGTGTAAATGTGAAATTAATGTAGGAGAATATAACACATTAGATCTAGTAAAAGATAATACAAACAAAAAAAATTGTTTTCTATTTATTTTTTCGTTACATCATCTTTGAATTGCAAGAGAAAGGCCATACATTGACTGACCGAGAATACAAATACCTAGGTGTCTGGCTAGACTGTAAACTCTCCTTCCAGACTCATATCAAACATCTCCAATCCAAAATTAAATCTAGAATCGGCTTTCTATTTCGCAACAAAGAATCCTTCACTCACGCCACCAAACTTACCCTAGTAAAACTG
Organism: Salmo salar; assembly: GCF_965601325.2. NCBI lineage: Eukaryota > Metazoa > Chordata > Actinopteri > Salmoniformes > Salmonidae > Salmo > Salmo salar. The sequence continues at coordinate 11,215,306 of NC_138303.1, read as the reverse complement.
ACTATCCTACCGATCCTTGACTTCGGCGATGTCATCTACAAAATAGCTTCCAATACTCTACTCAGCAAATTGGATGCAGTCTATCACAGTGGCTTCCGTTTTGTTACCAAAGCGACTTATACCACCCACCACTGCGACCTGTATGCTCTAGTCGGCTGGCCCTCGCTACATATTCGTCGCCAGACCCACTGGCTCCAGGTCATCTACAAGTCTATGCTAGGTAAAGCTCCGCCTTATCTCAGCTCACTGGTCACGATAACAACACCCACCCGTAACACGCGCTACAGCAGGTATATCTCACTGGTCATCCCCAAAGCCAACACCTCCGTTGGCCGCCTTTCCTTCCAGTTCTCTGCTGCCAGTGACTGGAACGAATTGTAAAAATCGCTGAAGCTGGAGACTTACATTTCCCTCACTAACTTTAAACATCAGCTATCTGAGCAGCTAACTGATCGCTGCAGCTGTACATAGTCCATCTGTAAATAGCCCACCCAATCTACCTACCTCATCCCCATATTGTTTTTATTTACTTTGCTGCTCTTTTGCACACCAGTATCACTACTTACACACCATCATCTGCTCATCATCATCTGCTCATCATCATCTGCTCATCGATCACTCCAGTGTTAATCTGCTAAATTGTAATTACTTTGCTACTATGGCCAATTTATTGCCATACATCCTCATGCCATTTGCACACACTGTATATAGACTTTCTTTTTTTCTATTTTGTTATTGACTGTATGCTTGTTTATTCCATGTAACTCTGTGTTGTTGTTTCTGTCACACTTCTTTGCTTTATCTTGGCCAGGTTGCAGTTGTAAATGAGAACTTGTTCTCAACTAGCTTACCTGGTTAAATAAAGGTAAAAACAATATATACAAAAAAATAAATTTAGATAGGTGTAATTTAGATGTTGTCCACAAGATGGCAGCAGTGTGCATGCAACGTTTCAGATTGATCCAGTGAATAATTACTGCACTACACAATATTTTGTCCAAATGTGCTAAATTGGTCAATTTATACATTTCCAAGTACATAACTATAGAGAACATACTAAAATGCTATGGGAATAAAAAATGTAAGTTTACACACATCCAGGAATGTCATACATGATGGATCATTAGCTTCCCTACAGAAAATACACTAACCTTCACACGTCAAAACTATGCTACATTTTATCTCTGGGACCCTCAGAATGACAAATCAGAGCAAGATTACTGAATGTAAGTACATTATTTACCTACAAAGGTGAATGTATCAAACCAGTTGCTGTGATAAAAGTGTTTTGTTGTTGTGCACTATCCTCAAACAATAGCGTGGTTTTTTTGCTCTAATAGTTACTGTAAATTGGACACTTGAGTTAGATTAACAAGAATTTAAGCTTTCTGCCCTTGTAAGACATGTCTATTTCCCGGAGTTGGCTATTGTTTACAATGTCATTCTAGTCACTTTAACTGTCCCAGTTTAGGGATACCGATCCCGTAGAGGCTGCGTTTGATCTTGACTGACACAAACTGAGGAGTCTACAATGTTCAGAAGTGATTTCACCAGTCATTTCCTGTATTCAGGGTTCACTCAAACATCGCTTTAAGCTTTGTTTTACTATTGACAGTTATAGTTGATTTCGGGATTGTATGTCGATTCGTTTTCCTTAAATATAAGTCTGATTTATGCATTCCATCTCAATTCAAACTTCTCGCCGCCAGCTCTACAATCTGTCTCCTGTCGTAAGAAGACGGTGACGAAGGATATCATTGCTACTTAACGTGGATCCAAGTTCAGTTTTAAAATCAACCGGGATCATTGGCGTCGGGTTATCCGGGCGTTTCTGACTGGTCTTGGAACTGTGACAAAGGGCAGCCTTGGCTCGATGGGATACAGTCAGTAGTGATTCTGCCAACACAGACAGATATATCCATTCTTGTACCCTTAAACTCACTATCATACTTGATGTCCTGAATATAAAGTGTTATGTTTGGGAGAGAGAATTAAAGGGGGGAATCTTTAGTTCACACAGGACACCAGACAAGACTATAGGACAGAGTAACAAAAAAAAAGCCTGGCACAACATGACGTACCCCTCCTAGGGACAGAAGAGCACGAGTAAGCCAGTGACTCAGCCCTCATAATAGGGTCAGAGGCAGAGAATCCCAGCGGAGAGAGGGGAGCCGACCAGAAAGTAAGGGTGGTTCATCACTCCAGTGCCTTGTCGTTCACCTTCGCACCCCGGGGCCAGACTACATTCAATCATAGGACCTAATGAAGATATAAGTCTTCAGTAAAGACTTAAAGGTCGAGACCGAGTGTGCGTCTCTCACATGGATAGGCAGACCATTCCATAAAAACTGAGCTCTATAAGAGAAAGCCCTGCCTCCAACTGTTTGCTTAGAAATTCTAGGGACAATAAGGAGACCTGCATCTTGTGACCATAGCGTACATGTATGTATGTACGGCAGGACCAAATCAGAGAGATAGGTAGGAGCAAGTCCATGTAATGCTTTGTAGGGTAGCAGTAAAACCTTGAAATCAGCCCCAGCCTTAACAGGAAGCCAGTGTAGAGAGGCTAGCACTGGAGTAATATTATCCGATTTTTTTGGTTCTAGTCAAGATTCTAGCAGGAGTGTTTAGCACTAACTGAAGTTTATTTAGTGCTTTATCCGGGTAACCAGAAAGTAGAGAATTGCAGTAGTCTAATCTAGAAGTGACAAAAGTATTGATGAACTTTTCTGCATCATTTTTTGGGGGAGAAAAAATCTGATTTTTTAAATGTTACGAATATGGGAAAAAAACAGCCCTTGAAATATTCTTGAGATGTTCGCAACACCTCCGCCTTTGCGGGATGTGCGGTGTATATGGCCACTAGTGTAACAAGGAGGAGAGGCCTCATTTAAACCACACACACACACACACACACACACACACACACACACACACACACACACACACACACACACACACACACACAACACACACACACACACACACACACACACACACACACACACACACACACACACACACACACACACACACACACACACACACACACCATGTAAAATGGTTGAAAAATAATCAGTCTTGAACCATGTTTCATTCAGACCAATCACATCAAGGTTATGATCAGTGATTAGGTCATTAACTATGACTGCCTTGGAAGTGAGGGCTCTAACATTAAGTAGCCCGATTTTGAGATGTGAGATATTGTCACAATCTCTTTCAATATTGACATGAATGGAGGAGGTCTTTATTCCAGTGAGATTGCTAAGGCGAACACTGCCATGTTTAGTTTTGCCCGATCTAGATCGAAGCACAGACACGGTCTCAATGGGGAAAGCTGAAATGACTACACTGACTGTGCTAGTGGCAGACTCCACTAAGCTGGCAGGCTGGCTAACAGCCTGCTGCCTGGCCTGCACCCTATTTCATTGTGGAGCTAGAGGAGTTAGAGCCATGTCTATGTTGATTGATAAGATGAGAGCACCCCTCCAGCTTGGATGGAGTCCGTCACTCCTCAGCAGGCCAGGCTTAGTCCTGTTTGTGGGAGAGTCCCAGAAAGAAGGCCAGTTATCTACAAATTCCTTATTTTGGGTGCGTCAGAAAACAGTTTTCAACCAGTGATTGAGTTGTCCGAGACTGCTGTAGAACTCATCACTCCCCCTAACTGTTTTATCCTAACATCATTGGTGCCGACGTAGATACCAATGCTAGCTCGTCTGAGCTGGCATCCTTGCGAGGGTTAACACGCTTAAATGTCTTACGTCGGCCACGGAGAAGGAGAGCCCACAGTCCTTGGTAGTGGGCCGTGTTGGTGACACTGTGTTATCCTCAAAGCGTGCGAAGAAGGTGATTAGCTTGTCTGTAAGCAAGACGTTGGTGTCGAGACGTTTTCTTTTTGTAGTCTGTGATTGTCTGTAGACCCTGCAACATATGTCTCGTATCTGAGCCGGTGAATTGCGACTCCACTTTGTCTCTATACTGACACTTTGCCTGTTTGATTGCCTTGCGGAGGGAATAACTACACTGTTTGTATTCTGCCATATTCCTAGTCACCTTGCCATGGTTAAATACGGTGGTTCACGCTTTCAGTTTTGCGCGAATGCTGCCATTTATCCACAGTTTTTGGTTAGGGTAGGTTTTTAATAGTCACAGTGGGTACAACATCTCCTATAGACTTCCTGATAAACTCAGTCACCATGTCAGTATATTCGTAAATATTATTCTCGGAAGCTACCCGGAACATATCCTAATCCGCGTGATCAAAAAATCTTGAAGCGTGGATTCCAATTGGTCAGACCAGCATTGAATAGTCCTTAGCATGGGTACTTCTGGAATCAGTTAAATTGCCCTGGGGGTGCGAACAAAGGATCCGCTTTGGGAAAGTCGTATTCCTGGTTGCAGTGCTGGAAGTGCTGGTGAGTTACCGCCGCTCTGATATCCAATAGTTCTTCCTGGCCTTAAATAATAACATCTAAAAAAATCTGAGCTAACAGTGTAAGAAATAATACATGAAAAAACAAAATACTGCAAAGTTTCCTAAGAGCTAGAAGCACAGCAGCCCTCTCTGTCGGCGCCATAGAGAGTAAACTCAGAGTGAGCTCAGTGCTAGATCTTGAGTCACTTGTGTGTCCAAATGGTTCCCTATTCCCTATAGTGCCTTTGGGCTCTGGTCAAAAGTTGTGCACTAAATAGGGAATAGGGTGCCTTTTGGGAGACAACCAATATAATGGGTGTGTGAGGGTCTGAGAAAGAACATTGCCATTCACTGGGTGTTCCATTCCATATGTGTTCCATTCCAGTGAGTTGTTCCATTAATTCAACTAAGAGGTGCTACCAGGAAATAATAGAGTAACACACTTCAGTCAGTATCTGACATGTTGAACAGAATTTACTATTTGTACCCATTTTTAGCTCACTAAAGGAGTATGTCTGCTTTCATCAAGAAAACAGCTAGCCTGATTTGTGACTCATTGATTTAAGTCCACCCTCTGTGTCTCTATAGACACTTTCTTATTATGTGTGTGTGTGTGTGTGTGTGTGTGTGTGTGTGTGTGTGTGTGTGTGTGTGCGCTTCCAAGTGTGAGGAGCAGCAGCAGAGAAGCAACTGAACAGTAATTAGTAGCCTGTCATTCCAGATCTCCGTGGAGACGGCTGTGTGTTGTGTTCCATCTACACATTCAGCGAGTGATCACACAAACACTGGGGAGTAGGAGGCATGTCTATGACTTTCATTACACTACTTTACAACAGACCACAATAACACACACACACACACACTCTAGTCTGGTGCTCTGGTAGCTGCTAATAACCACAGTAACACACACACACACACACACACACACACACACACACACACACACACACACACACACACACACACACACACACACACACACACACACACACACACACACACACACTCTAGTCTGGTGCTCTGGTAGCTGCTAATAACCCCAATAAAAATCACATGCACATTCTAAGCCCCTCTACTCCTGTTTTTTGAGCACAAAACACTGTTTTTTTTTCTTTTTGCACAACCACAACAGCAATCCCACTGATTCTAGTTTTGATCCCACTAAGAACAGAAGACAGTAGTAATCAAAGCACGACAAGTTGGCTCCACGTTGTGCAGTAAATGGTTGAAGAATAAAGGCCATGGGGCAAAGACGTCACCATGGATGGAAACATACAGCCTCGGAGACAGAAACAATAACAGCTATCAGCTTGTGGAAAGGCAGAGACAGTGGCACACTTGGTTTTTCTTTTGTCATAGAGAAAATGGATTTTATTTTCACATGCCTACATGATACATTATGTCAACTGCAATGCTTTAAGACACACAACATCTGACAGTTTCACTGCGTTTCATTCCCAAAATCGACCGTTCAACTTTACAAACTGCACCAGATACACAGGTCCATACAAAGCATCCAGCCCATGATCAGAACCCCATAGAATTACAATGAGAATCTTAGAATCATGCTAATTCTATGGAGAATATTATAATCATTCTAATTCTCATTGTAATCATTCTAATTCTCATTGTAATCATTCTAGAAACAAGCTTAGACTCATATAGCTATGATTCAGTTCACCCCTGCTAAAACACAACAGTAAAAGTGGAAAAGGAGGCTGTATAGGTAGATATAGATAAAGCTGGAATCCTTAATTGAAACAATAACAAAGGGTCACCCCGTCTGTGTTTTGGTAAACAGTTGAGGGATGAGGCTGGAGAAATGTAACCACTCTCAAATTAATAGACAGAGCTACGGTATGGATACAAGGACTGACCATCCATGTATCAACATTATAGTTTGAACCATGTTTTGAGACTATACAGTGTTTGTTTACATTTACTTTGTTTACAAACATTGGAGTATAACAACTTTATATATTGGGTTCTGATGGGGTACGACAGTTGAACTAAGCTCACGAGGCATTTACAAGTTATATTCTTCAAGAATCATTCATTTATAAGTCCAAAAATGGATGTAGCAACTAAGGATTCTAGATTTAAATTATCAAAATAAAATTATCTTCATATAATGTAATATATTGTTACTAAATGTGCAGATAATCAATTTTCGAGAGGGGTTTTCTACAGGATTAAGGTAAAGTCACTAGGCTTATACTGTGCTACATACAACTGTGCTTCTATATACAGACTTTTGTGTCAGAGGAGTCAAAATAGCGTTGCGATATAAATTAAAATACATTTCAATAAAACTTTACTTTCTTTAATAGTAAACACAAGGCAACTATGGTCGACCAAGAGAAATATATTAAGACACCACGTGAAAGAAAACATACTCTCTTTGGCTTGCGTCCCAAATCCCACTCTCAAAACATACTCTCTTTGGCCTGCGTCCCAAATCCCACTCTCAAAACACACTCTCTTTTCCTGCGTCCCAAATCCCACTCTCAAAACACACTCTCTTTTTCTGCGTCCCAAATCCCACTCTCAAAACACACTCTCTTTGACTGCGTCCCAAATCCCACTTTCAAAACACAACAAGGTACCATTTGAGAAGCAACCTTTTTCCACCTTACATGCCGACTAAACCGGGCACGGCGACTAAACCGGGAACGGCGACTAAACCGGGCACGGCGACTAAACCGGGAACGCTGACTAAACCGGGCACGGCGACTAAACCGGACACGCTGACTAAACCGGCACGCTGACTAAACCGTGCACGGTGACTAAACCGGGCACGCTGACTAAACCGGGCACGGCGACTAAACCGGGAACGGCGACTAAACCGGGCGACTAAACCGGGCACGGCGACTAAACCGAGCACGGCGACTAAACCGAGCACGTTGACTAAACCGGACATGCGCGTGCCTTCGATTTTGTCTATCCACACCAGACGCGATCAGGACACACAGGTTGAAATATCAAAAAGATCTCTGAACCAAATATATTCATTTGGAGACAGGTCAAAACATATACGAAACATTCATGGACATTTAGCTAGCTAGCTTGCTGTTGCTAGCTCATTTTGTCCTGGGATATAAACATTGGGTTGTTATTTTACTTGAAATGCACAAGGTCCTTTTTTTGTTGTTGCTGGATCTTTGTAGAATATCGAACCATTTTGAGTCACACAAAATAGTGTGTTCTATACTCTGACAATAAATCCACAGATAAAAGGGGAAACCTAGTTAGTTTCTAGTAATCTCTCCTAGTTCAGTATTCTTCTTCTGTGGATTTTATATGGTGGTTGGCTACCAACTTTAAGGTGCGTTACTACAACCAACTGGACTGGAGTGTGGACCTCAGTTCACCCAATATGCTCCTAAAAACCAATAAGGAGATGGAAGAGGTGGGACTTGCAGCGTATCAAGCGTCTAAAATAGAACCAAAGTTTTATTTTAGCGCCTGGCTAGCAGACGCTCGTTGTGCGCGCGAGCAGTTTGGACGAAATGACTGAATAACATGTATGTGTACATTTATTTTGCAACGTTCGCACACGTTACGCTGCCGGTGTGGTCAGCATGTTAGATACATGTACAATGATTATCAAACAACCAAGATCTTAAAAATAACCAAGATCTTAAAGGACCAAGATTGGCGTTTTAGGAACAAAATCTAAGTCTCATCACATTACTCCATAGCAACATTAAGCTCCATCACTTTGACATTAAGCACGACTGGAACGGGCGGATGATGTCACAGCATGTGCAGATGTGGATCTTAACAATGCATTTACTAACAACGTTGATGATGCATTTAGCAATGATGACGTTGAGATAATCTCTTTTAATCTAATATGGCCGCCCACATTTTTTGGTCCCCTTTTTCAACCAGCAAATGTATTGTCAAAGAAATACAATAGCATTTATATATTATTTGCAAGACACTTTTTGTTTGTGAAAAGACAAGTAGTGTGAGCTTCTTCAGTCACATGCTAAATCTTGGCTACTGTCTGACTGCATCTCAATGCATTTTTTACATTCGTATTTCTCTTTTTTTTTGTACAACGACTTAAAGACACTGTGTTTGTGAACAGTAGTGTGAGCTTTAATAGTCACATGCTACTACTGTCTGCATGTTGACTCTCCTCTTCCTGAAACAGAACTGTTTACGTACTGTACTGTAATAGAAAAACATGATTTTTTAATTTTTTCATACATTATTTTTATTCTTTCTATAAGGATTTGCAAGATACTTTGTTTGTGAAAGGAAAATAGCATGAGATTTCATAGTCACATGCCACTGCTTGACTACGGCCTGTCTGTTGACTGGCATGACACCAGGCAGAGACCAACCTGTTTTAACTTTTACTTAATCAAAACAAAGCTGGACTTGGGAGTCAGTCGTCTGGGAACAACAACTCCTAGTTCCAATCCCACTTTAGTCTGTTAACAGTCACTTTTTTAATTTATGATTTATTTTATTTTACCTTTATTTAACTAGGCAAGTCAGTTAAGAACAAATACTTATTTTCAATGACAGCATAGGAACAGTGGGTTAACTGCCTTGTTCAGGGGCAGAACGACAGATTTTTGCCTTGACAGCTCAGGGATTCACTCTAGCAACTTTTTGGTTATTGGCCCAACGCTCTAACCACTAGGCTACCTGCCGCCCCATGCAACAGTGCAACTCCACATTTCTGTATTGTATTTTAGTTATACAATATTTACCAATTACGCTTCATTGATGAAAGACAGCAGACGTTTTTTACATACACATCAAATATTGTTTCTGGTCTCAGGACTCGAATCCTTCACAAATAGTAGCAATTTTTTGAAAACACCATTTGGAAATATTGTTGCTTGATTGAAACTCTTAGTATTTCCATCAGATATTCAAAACACTCCTCAACTTTAGATGTGTCCCTTAACATTAAGCTCACTGATGTTATTTTCTTTCATGGTACATTATATAGTGCTAGATCATGCAATACAATACATGCTAAATGCTTGGAAACAGACAGATGTGTGTACATACATAACTATACCCCCTAAAGCATCAGATATACGTATTCTACAATAGAGTTTGGGTACTGTGTACTTGACAGAAAGACAAGAGTTCTTCTTCCAGAACCTTCCCGGAAGGACCCGGACCTTCATCTCAGTTAGAGGAAGGAGGGACCTAGACCTGAAGCTCCACCCCATGTCCTTCAGTGCTGCATCCTGGTTTACACGTAATTCTCCTTCATCGACCAATCAACTTCTTCAGGTCAGAGTGGTGATTTCTGGTTGGGCATAGTTCCCAGTAGCTGCCAGGATGTCTTTACAGCTCTCTGTAACAGAGAAACATAAGGGGTGGAAATTAGAGACAGGAAAGTCAAAACAATGTTCTGTGTATGTATGGCATGACAATGATGGAAGAGTTGGCAACATCACTGGATGAAGGATAATATAACATTCATTCAATATTGGGACTTTGAGACAAATATCCTATACATTATGGGATCAGAAATCCATTGCCAACCATAGTGGTAAAGGCATGAATACATACTACGGGGGAGTTGGGTAAGTTGAGCCATTGTTTACATTCAGCAACACTCCGTCAAGGGAAACATAGTATTCTTTCTAACAAAGATATCTACATATATTTCAGGATGTTGTGTATCCCTGGAAATAATCTGAATTAATGGAAACACTCATGAAAACATAGTTTGTCCAAAACAAAAGTAATCTCCTGACTCAACTTACCCTGGCTATGGGGTAAGGTGAGTCGTGGGAAAGGGTCAGTTAAGCTGCTTACAAATTTCTGAAGTGAATTAAATATTACTACTATGTTTTTAAAACCATGACTGTCTTTATTTCCCAGACACAATTCAACACAATCGCAATCGCTTTTTCAGTAAAAAATAAATAAATGTTTAAGCATCTTTTAACAGAGGCTTAACACCTAACAAACACTTTTTTAAAAACACTTTTAACATAGGCCAGGCCCTGTTGTTAACTCATATCCCAGCAATATTGACTTGCATCACGCCTAGCAAGAACATTTGCTTCAATTTGCTCAACTTGCCATTGGCTCAACCATTGGCTCAGCTTACTCCATGGCCATTGGATCAATTTACCCCATGGCCATTGGCTCAACCATTGGCTCAGCTTACTCCATGGCCATTGGATCAATTTACCCCATGGACATTGGCTCAACCATTGGCTCAGCTTACTCCATGGCCATTGGATCAATTTACCCCATGGCCATTGGCTCAACCATTGGCTCAGCTTACTCCATGGCCATTGGATCAATTTACCCCATGGACATTGGCTCAACCATTGGCTCAGCTTACTCCATGGCCATTGGATCAATTTACCCCATGGCCATTGGCTCAACCATTGGCTCAGCTTACTCCATGGCCATAGGATCAATTTACCCCATGGCCATTGGCTCAACCATTGGCTCAGCTTACTCCATGGCCATTGGATCAATTTACCCCAAGGCAAACATATTGGCTGTATTAGGATACACAGCTATAATTATGCACTTTCATGCTAGGTTTAGGACCTCATATTGAAGCTTATAGAGACCCCAACTAATGTATAAAACAATCTACTTTGGTTTCGATACAAGCAATATGAAATCTCTATCACAATCAATTCATTTGACTGGTGAAAAACTTTTTTTTTTATCTTCTCACCTTTTCCATGTGGTTTCTAACTTCACAAACTCCATACAATTATGACTTCTTCCTAAATATTTGGTCAAAATATTAATTATGTGTACAGTTTCCTAGAAACAAGAAAACCTCTACCATTGGCCACTTTAATAATGGAACACTAGTCACTTTAATAATGTTTAAATATTTTGCACTACTCATCTCATATGTTTAGACTGTATTCTATACTATTCGACATTGCTCGCCCAAATATTTATATATTCTTAATTCCATTCCTTTACCTTAGATGAGTGTGTATTGTTGTGAAATTGTTAGATATAACTTGTTAGATATTACTGCACTGTTGGAGCTAGAAACACAAGCATTTCGCTACACCTGCAATAACATCTACTAAATACGTGTATGTGACAAATACAATTTGATTTGAACACAATAAATGTATTTGACTTGGTGAAAAACCTGTTTTGTGGAACTTACTTGCTTATCTTGTTTACCACTTTTTCCATGTGGTTACTTCCTTCAGAGACTCCAGGAAATTATGGGACAGTCAATTCATACTTGGTCAGACTATTAATTATTACATTTACATTTAAGTCATTTAGCAGACGCTCTTATCCAGAGCGACTTACAAATTGGTGCATTCACCTTATGATATCCAGTGGAACAACCACTTTACAATAGTGCATCTAAATCTTTTAAGGGGGGGGGGGGGGTTAGAAGGATTACTTTATCCTATCCTAGGTATTCCTTAAAGAGGTGGGGTTTCAGGTGTCTCCGGAAGGTGGTGACTGACTCCGCTGTCCTGGCGTCGTGAGGGAGCTTGTTCCACCATTGGGGTGCCAGAGTGGTTACTTATATGTATACAGTGCCTTCGGAAAGAATTCAGACCCCTTGACTTTTTCCATTCTGTTATGTTACAGCATTATTCAAAAATTTATAAAATTGTTTTTTTTCTCCCCTCAGCAATCTACACACAATACCCCATAATGACAAAGCAAAAACAAGTTTTAGGAATTTTTGGAAAATTTATAAAAAATAAAAATGTAATATGACATTTACATAAGTATTCAGACAATTATTCAGTACTTTGTTGAAGCACCTTTGGCAGCGATTACAGGATTGAGTCTTCTTGGGTATGATGCTACAAGCTTGGCACACCTGTATTTGGAGAGTTTCTCACATTCTTCTCTGCAGATCCTCTCAAGCTCTGTCAGGTTGGATGGAGAGCGTTGCTGCACAGCTATTTTCAGGTCTCTCCAGGGCTGTTCAATCGCATTTAAGTCCGGGAACTGGCAGGGCCACCCAAGGACATTCAGAGACTTGTCCAAAAGCCACTCCTGCATTGTCTTGGCTGTGTGCTTAGGGTTGTTGTCCTGTTGGAAGGTGAACCTTCGCCCCAGTCTGAGGTCCTGAGCACTCTGGAGCAGGTTTTCATCAAGGATCGCTCCGCTCACCTTTGCCTCGATCCTGACTAGCCTCCCAGTCCCTGCCACTGAAAAACATCACAGCATGATGCTGCCACCACCATGCTTCACCGTAGGGATGGTGCCAGGTTTCCTCCAGATGTGACGCTTGGCATTCAGGCCAAAGAGTTAAATCTTGGTTTCATCAGACCAGAGAATCTTTTTCTCATGGTCTGAGAGTCTCTAGGTGCCTTTTGGAAAACTCAGAACGGGCTGGCATGTGCCTTTTACTGAGGAGTGGCTTCTGTCTGGCAACTCTACCATAAAAGCCTGATTGGTGGAGTGCAGCAGAGATGGTTGTCCTTCTGGAAGGTTCTCCCATCTCCACAGAGTAACTTTAGAGCTCTGTCAGAGTGACCATCTGGTTTTTGGTCATCCCCCTGACCAAGGCCCTTCTCCCCCGATTGCTCAGTTTGGCAGGGGCGGCCATCTCTAGGAAGAGTCTTGGTGGTTCCAAACTTCTTCCATTTATGAATGATGGAGGCCACTGTGTTCTTGGGGACCTTCAATGCTGCAGACATTTTTTGGTACCCTTCCCCAAATCTGTGCCTCGACACAATCCTGTCTTGGAACTCTACGGACAATTCATTCGACCTTGTGGCTTGTTTTTTGCTCTGACATGCACTGTCAACTTTATATAGACAGGTGTGTGCCTTTCCAAATCATGTCCAATCAATTGAATTTACCACAAGTGGACTCCAATCAAGTTGTAGAAACATCTCAAGGATGATCAATGGAAACAGGATGCACCTGAACTCAATTTCGAGTCTCATAGCAAAGGGTCTGAATACTTATGTAAATAAGGTATTTCAGTTAGTTATTTTTAATACATTTGCAAAAATTTCTAAAAACCTGTTTTCACTTTGCCATTATGGGGTATTGTGATGTCATTATGGGGTATTGTGATGTCATTATCGGGTATTGTGTGTAGATTGCTGAGGATGTATTTATTTTTAAATCAATTTTAGAATAAGGCTGTAACGTAACAAAATGTGGAAAAAGTCAAGGTGGTCTGAATACTTTCCGAAGGCACTGTAGTTTCCTAGGAACAAGGGTGGTTCAACTTACCCCTTCTCCCCTACATGTATTTATGAACACTAGGCGGCAGGTAGCCTAGCGGTTAGAGTGCTGGGCCAGTAACTGAAAGGTGAAACATCTGTCGATGTGGCACTTAACCCTAATTTGCTCCAGGGGAGCTGTACTATTATGGCTGACCCTGTAAAACAACACATTTCACTGCACCTTTTTTAAGACTACACGCTGACTGTAATTCAGCAAAATGTTGAAAGGAAGCCCTCAGGCAAATGAAAAGCTTTACTGTCTGCAGATCATAACCTGGACCAGTGAGAGAGAGTCCAGTGGAAGCGGAAGCCTCAGGCTATGATGGTCATGACCACAATTCCTAATTGGAAACCTATTAGTGGCTATCAAGTTGAATTTACCACAGGTGGACTCCAATCGAGTTGTAGAAACATCACAAAGGATGTTTCTACATCCTTGTTTCTATGTTTCTAGCGGCTATCAATTTGAATGCTGAGCCAAAACCCACCCAGACTCTGTAAACGACCAGGGTCAGTAGGACTCTGGCACCCTATTCCCTATATAGTGCACTACTTTAGACCAGGGTCAGTAGGACTCTGGCACCCTATTCCCTATATAGTGCACTACTTTAGACCAGGGCTCTGATCAAAAGTAGGGCACTATGTAGGGAATAAGATGCCATTTGGGATGTAGACCCTGTCTCCCTGCAGCTAATGTGCACTAAAATGTGAGAGTGTATGTGTGATGTTCCCCTTTCACAGGCCGGGATGTCATTACCCACATACTCACCAGATACAGAGCCCGTGCTATTGAATTACTTAGCCTTCTGTCCTTCTGTAACTTTCTCTCTCTCACCTTCTCCGTCTATCTCTCTCTTTATTCTCCCTCCCTCTCTCTCCTATCTATCTCCCCTCTCTCTATCGCTCTCTCTCTCCCCTTCTCCGTCTATCTCTCTTTATTTCTCCCTCTCTCTCCTATCTATCTCCCCTCTCTATCGCTCTCTCTCTCTCTCTCTCTCTCTCTCTTTCCTATCTCTCATGTCATCTCTATGTAGTTGACAACACAAACTAGCCACAATTACCCGTGGAACATGTATCACTTGCTATTGTGGTTGCGGGTTATAAACTGAACACTTTGATCAGCCACCTTATTGCCTCTTTATTTAACCAAGTAAGTTATTGAGAACACACTCTCTATTCCTATAATGACCTGATGACCTCTAGCCAGCTGAATAATGCAAGCCAGAGCATGGGGTTGTGTCCATTAGGCTCTAAATGCCAGAAAACAGTCTAAAACAGGGAGGGACTATATAGCTGGACTCGTCCAAACTGAAACACTCATTTTAAATATTTCCATTGCAAAATATTCACGTTGTTTGATGATCTAATGAGCATGGCCCATTAATGCTTGGTGCGTTCCAATGAGAAGCCTCTACAGAGAGGCGTCCAGATCCCAGTCAAGGTTTTCCTCCCTGTAACCACAGTTCATTTACCCCGCAGGTCAGGACAGATCCCAGTCAAGGTTTTCCTCCCTGTAACCACAGTTCATTTACCCAGCAGGTCAGGACAGATCCCAGTCAAGGTTTTCCTCCCTGTAACCACAGTTCATTTACCCAGCAGGTCAGGACAGATCCCAGTCAAGGTTTTCCTCCCTGTAACCACAGTTCATTTACCCAGCAGGTCAGGACAGATCCCAGTCAAGGTTTTCCTCCCTGTAACCACAGTTCATTTACCCAGCAGGTCAGGACAGATCCCAGTCAAGGTTTTCCTCCCTGTAACCACAGTTCATTTACCCAGCAGGTCAGGACAGATCCCAGTCAAGGTTTTCCTCCCTGTAACCACAGTTCATTTACCCAGCAGGTCAGGACAGATCCCAGTCAAGGTTTTCCTCCCTGTAACCACAGTTCATTTACCCAGCAGGTCAGGACAGATCCCAGTCAAGGTTTTCCTCCCTGTAACCACAGTTCATTTACCCAGCAGGTCAGGACAGATCCCAGTCAAGGTTTTACTCCCTGTAACCACAGTTCATTTACCCAGCAGGTCAGGACAGATCCCAGTCAAGGTTTTCCTCCCTGTAACCACAGTTCATTTACCCAGCAGGTCAGGACAGATCCCAGTCAAGGTTTTCCTCCCTGTAACCACAGTTCATTTACCCAGCAGGTCAGGACAGATCCCAGTCAAGGTTTTCCTCCCTGTAACCACAGTTCATTTACCCAGCAGGTCAGGACAGATCCCAGTCAAGGTTTTCCTCCCTGTAACCACAGTTCATTTACCCAGCAGGTCAGGACAGATCCCAGTCAAGGTTTTCCTCCCTGTAACCACAGTTCATTTACCCAGCAGGTCTGGACAGATCCCAGTCAAGGTTTTCCTCCCTGTAACCACAGTTCATTTACCCAGCAGGTCAGGACAGATCCCAGTCAAGGTTTTACTCCCTGTAACCACAGTTCATTTACCCAGCAGGTCAGGACTGTCAGGATTAGAGCTGCCCACCCTTTTATTGATCTTCTCATTCCCCTCGATGGATCTCTCTCACTCTCTCTTTCTCTCTGCACTCTCGGTCTCTGCTCTCTCTGTCGCTCTCTGTCTCTGCTCTCTCTGTCTGTCTCTCTGTAACTCTCTCTCTCAATTCAATTTCAATTTAAGGGGCTTTATTGGCATGGGAAACATATGTTTACATTGCCAAAGCAAGTGAAATAGATAATAGACAAAAGTGAAATAAACAATAAAAAATGCACAGCAAACATTACATAAAAGTTCCAAAAGAATAAGGTCATTTCAAATGTCATATTATGTCTATATAAAGTGTTGTAATGGTGTGCATATGGTTAAAGTACAAAAGGGAAAATAAATTAACATAAATATAGGTTGCATTTACAATGGTGTTTTTTCTTCACTGGTGGCCCTTTTCTTGTGGCAACAGGTCACAAATCTTGCTGCTGTGATGGCACACTGTGGTATTTCACCCAGTAGATATGGGAGTTTATCAAAATTGGATTTGTTTTCTAATTCTTTGTGGGTCTGTGTAATCTGAGGGAAATATGTGTCTCTAACATGGTCATACATTTGGCAGAAGGTTAGGAAGTGCAGCTCAGTTTCCACCTCCTTTTGTGGGCAGTGTGCACATAGCCTGTCTTCTCTTGAGCCAGGTCTGCCTTCGGCGGCCTCTCTCAATAACAAGGTTATGCTCACAAAATGTACATAGTCAAAGATTTCCTTTATTTTGGGTCAGTCGCAGTGGTCAGGTATTCTGCCACTGTGTAATCTCTGTTTAGGGCCAAATAGCATTCTAGTTTGGTCTGTTCTTTTGTTAATTCTTTCCAATGTGTCAAGTAATTATCTTTTTGTTTTCTCATGATTTGATTGGGTCTAATTGTGTTGCTGTCCTGGGGCTCTTTGGGGTCTGTTTGTGAACAGAGCCCCAGGACCAGCTTGCTTAGGGGACTCTTCTCCAAGTTAATTTGTTTTTGTTATGGAAGGTTTGGGAATCGCTTCCTTTTAGGTGGTTGTAGAATTTAACGGCTCTTTTCTCAATTTGGATAATTAGCAGGTATCGGCCTAATTCTGCTCTGTATGCATTATTTGGTGTTTTATGTTGTCCACAGAGGACATTTTTGCAGAATTCTGCATGCAGAGTCTCAATTTGGTGTTTGGAACATTTTGTGAATTCTTGGTTGGTGAGCGGAACCCAGACCTCACAGGCATCAAGGGCAATGGGTTCTATAACTGATTCAAGTATTTTTAGCCAGATCCTAATTCGTATGTCGAATTTTATGTTCCTTTTGATGGCATAGAAGGCCCTTCTTGCCTTGTCTCTCATATCGTTCACAGCTTTGTGGAAGTTACATGTGGTGCTGATGTTTAGGCCGAGGTAAATATAGTTTTTTGTGTGCTCTAGGGCAACGGTGTCTAGATGGAATTTGTATTTGTGGTCATGGCAACAGGACCTTTTTTGGAACACCATTATTATTGTCTTACTGAGATTTACTGTCAAGGCCCAGGTCTGACAGAATCTCTGCAGAAGATCTAGTTGCTGCTGTAGGCCATCCTTGGATAGGGACAGAAGTACCAGATCATCAGAAAACAGTAGACATTTGACTTTAGATTCGAAGGGGTGAGGCCGGGTGCTGCAGACTGTTCTAGTGCACTCGCCAATTCGTTGATATACAGTACCAGTCAAAAGTTTGGACACACCTACTCATTCCAGGGTTTTCTTTTTTTTAACTATTTTCTACATTGTAGAATAATAGTGAAGACATCAAAACTATGAAATAACAGATATTGAATCATGTAGTAACCAAAAAAGTGTTAAACAAATCAAATCAAAGTTTATTTGTCAAGTGCGCCGAATACAACAGGTGCAGGCAGACTTAGTCAAGACAGACTTAGTCTTAACCAAATCAAAATTGAGAAAAAAACATGAAAACATGACAGAGTGTTGTTTAATGTACAGATTTATTTATTTATTCATGTTTTCATGTTTTTTTCTCAATTTTGATTTTGATTTTGACCTTACAATGAAATGCTTACTTAACCAATAGTGCAATTTCTAGAGTTAGAAAAAAAAGGTATTAGGTGAACAATAGGTAAGTAAAGAAATAAAAACAACAGTATAAAGACAGTGAAAAATAACAGTAGCGAGGCTATATACAGTAGCGAGGCAATAACAGTAGCGAGGCTATATACAGACACCGGTTAGTCAGGCTGATTGAGGTAGTATGTACATGTAGATATGGTTAAAGTGACTATGCATGTATGATAAACAGAGAGTAGCAGTAGCGTAAAAGAGGGGTTGGCGGGTGGTGGGACACAATGCAGGTAGCCCGGGTAGCCAATGTGCGGGGGCACCAGTTGGTGGGGATAATTGAGGTAGTATGTACAGGAATGTATAGTTAAAGTGACTATGCATATACGATAAACAGAGAGTAGCAGCAGCGTAAAAGAGGTGTTGGGGGGGCGGCACACAATGCAAAAAGTCCCGGTAGCCATTTGATTACCTGTTCAGGAGTCTTATGGCTTGGAGGTAAAAACTGTTGAGAAGTATTTTTGTCCTAGACTTGGCACTCCGGTACCGCTTGCCATTCGGTAGTAGAGAGAACAATCTATGACTGGGGTGGCTGGGGTCTATGACAATTTTTAGGGCATGCCTCTGACACCGCCTGGTGTAGAGGTCCTGGATGGCAGGCAGCTTAGCCCCAGTGATGTACTGGGCCGTACGCACTACCCACAGTAGTGTCTTGCTGTCGGAGTCCAAGCAGTTGCCATACCAGGCAGTGATGCAACCAGTCAGGATGATCTCGATGTTGCAGCTGTAGAACCTTTTGAGGATCTGAGGACCCATGCCAAATCTTTTTAGTTTCCTGGGGGAGAATAGGCATTGTCGTGCCCTCTTTACGACTGTCTTGGTGTGTTTGGACCATTCTAGTTTGTTGGTGATGTGGACACCAAGGAACTTGAACCTCTCAACCTGCTCCACTACAGCCTCATCGATGAGAATGGGGGCGTGCTCGGTCCTCCTTTTCCTGTAGTCCACAATCATCTCCTTAGTCTTGGTTACGTTGAGGGATAGGTTGTTATTCTGTAACCACGCGGCCAGGTCTCTGACCTCCTCCCTATAGGCTGTCTCATCGTTGTCGGTAATCAGGCCTACCACTGTTGTGTCATCTGAAAACTTAATGATGGTGTTGGAGTCGTGCCTGGCCATGCAGTCGTGGATGAACAGGGAGTACAGGAGGGGACTGAGCATGCACCCCTGAGGGGCTCGTGTTGAGGATCAGCGTGGCAGATGTGTTGCTACCTTCCGTCACCACCTAGGGGTGGCCCGTCAGGAAGTCCAGGATCCAGTTGCAGAGGGAGGTGTTAGTCCCAGGATCCTTAGCTTAGTGATGAGCTCTGAGGGCCCTATGGTGTTGAACACTGAGCAGTAGTCAATGAATAGCATTCTCACATAGGTGTTCCTTTTGTCGAGGTGGGAAAGGGCAGTGTGGAGTGCAATGGAGATTGCATCATCTGTGGATCTGTTTGGGCGGTATACAAGTTGGAGTGGGTCTAGGGTTTCTGGGATAATGGTGTTGATGTGAGCCATTACCAGCCTTTCAAAGCACTTCATGGCTACGGACGTGAGTGCTACGGGTCTGTAGTCATTTAGGCAGGTTGCCTTCATGTTCTTGGGCACAGGGACTATGGTGGTCTGCTTGAAACATGTTGGTATTACAGACTCAATCAGACTCAATCAAATGTCAGTGAAGACACCTGCCAGTTGGTCAGCACATGCCCGGAGCACACGTCCTGGTAATCCGTCTGGCCGCAGCCTTGTGAATGTTGACCTGTTTAAAGGTCTTACTCACGTCGACTACGGAGAGCGTGATCACACAGTCGTCTGTAACAGCTGATGCTCTCATGCATGCCTGAGTATTGCTTGCCTTGAAGCGAGCATAGAAGTGATTTAGCTCATCTGGTAGGCTCGTGTCACTGGGCAGCTCGCGGCTGTGCTTCCCTTTGTTGTCTATAATAGTTTGCAAGCCCTGCCACATAAGACGAGCGTCGGAGCCGGTGTAGTACAATTCAATCTTAGCCCTGTATTGACGCTTTGCCTGTTTGATGGCTCATCAGAGGGCATAGCAGGATTTCTTGTAAGCTTCTGGGTTAGAGTCCTGCACCTTGAAGGCGGCAGCTCTACCCTTTAGCTCAGTGCGAACGTTGCCTGTAATCTATGGCTTCTGGTTGGGGTATGTACGTGCAGTCACTGTGGGGATGACGTCCTCAATGCACTTATTGATAAAGCCAGTGACAGATGTTATGTACTCCTCAATGCCATCGGAAGAATCCCGGAACATGTTCCAGTCTGTGATAGCAAAACAGTCCTGTCGTTTAGCATCTGCTTCATCATATCAAAACATATCTTATATTTTAGATTCTTCAAAGTAGCCAACCTTTGCCTTGATGACAGCTTTGCACACTCTTGGCATTCCCTCAACCAGCTTCACCTGGAATGCTTTTCCAACATTCTTGAAGGAGTTCCCACATATGCTGAGCACTTGTTAGCTTCTTTTCCTTCACTCTGCGGTCCAACTCATCCCAAACCATCTCAATTGGGTTGTGGTCGGGTGATTGTGGAGGCCAGGTCATCTGATGCAGCACTCTATCACTCTACTTCTTGGTCAAATAGACCTTATACAGCCTGGAGGTGTGTTGGGTCATTGTCCTGTTGAAAAACAAATGATAGTCGCACTAAGCGCAAACCTGATGGGATTGCGTATCACTGCAGAATGCTGTGGTAGCAATGCTGGTTAAGTGTGCCTTAAATTCTAAATAAATCAGTGACTGTGTCACCAGCAAAGCACCCCCACACCATCACACCTCGTCCTGCATGCTTCACGGTGGGAACCACACATGCAGAGATCATTCGTTCACCTACTCTACGTCTCACAAAGATACGGCGTATGAAACCAAAAATTTCAAATTTGGACTCATCAGACCAAAAGGACAGATTTCCACCGGTCTAATGTCCATTGCTTGTGTTTCTTGGTCCAAGCAATTATCTTACTGGTGATTTTAAGTGGTGGTTTCTTAGCAGCAATTTGACCATGAAGGCCTGATTCACGCAGTCTCCTCTGAACAGTTGATGTTGAGATGTGTCTGTTACTTGAACTCCGTGAAGCATTTATTTGGGCTGCAATTTCTAAGGCTAGTAACTCTAATGAATTTATCCTCTGCAGTGGCTGTCCTCATGAGAGACAGTTTCATCATAGTGCTTGATGGTTTTTGCGATTGCACTTGAAGAGACTTTGAAAGTTCTTGAAATGTTCCGGATTGTCTGATCTTCATGTCTTAAAGTAATGATTGACTGTTGTTTCTCTTTGCTTATTTGAGCTGTTCTTGCCATAATATGGACTTATCTTCTGTATACCACCACTACATTGTCACAACTGATTGGCTCAAATGCAATAAGGAAAGAAATTCCACAAATGAACTTTTAACAAGGCACACCTGTTAATTGAAATGCATTCCAGGGGACTACCTCATGAATCTGGTTGAGAGAATGCCAAGAGTGTGTAAAGCTGTCATCAAGGCAAAGGTTAGCTACTTGGAAGAATCTCACATATAAAATATATTTTGATTTGTTTAACACTTTTTTGGTTACTACATGACTCCATATGTGTTATTTCATAGCTTTGATGTCTTCACTCTTATTCTACAATGTAGAAATAGTAAAAAATAAAGAAAAACACTGGAATAAGTAGGTGTGTCCAAACTTTTGATTGGTACTGTACAGTGAGGGGAAAAAAGTATTTGATCCCCTGCTGATTTTGTACGTTTGCCCACTGACAAAGAAATGATCCATCTACAATTTTAATGGTAGGTTTATTTGAACAGTGAGAGATAGAATAACAACAAAAAAATCCAGAAAAACGCATATCAAAAATGTTATAAAATTATTTGCATTTTAATGAGGGAAATAAGTATTTGACCCCTCTGCAAAACATGACTTAGTACTTGGTGGCAAAACCCTTGTTGGCAATCACAGAGGTCAGACATTTCTTGTAGTTGGCCACCAGGTTTGCACACATCTCAGGAGGGATTTTGTCCCACTCCTCTTTGCAGATCTTCTCCAAGTCATTAAGGTTTCGAGGCTGACGTTTGGCAACTCGAACCTTCAGCTCCCTCCACAGATTTTCTATGGGATTAAGGTCTGAAGACTGGCTAGGCCACTCCAGGACCTTAACGTGCTTCTTCTTGAGCCACTCCTTTGTTGCCTTGGCCATGTGTTTTGGGTCATTGTCATGCTGGAATACCCATCCACGACCCATTTTCAATGCCCTGGCTGAGGGAAGGAGGTTCTCACCCAAGATTTGACGGTACATGGCCCCGTCCATCGTCCCTTTGATGCCGTGAAGTTGTCCTGTCCCCTTAGCAGAAAAACACCCCCAAAGCATAATGTTTCCACCTCCATGTTTGACGGTGGGGGATGTTGTTCTTGGGGTCAAAGGCAGCATTCCTCCTCCAAACACAGCAAGTTCAGTTAATGCCAAAGAGCTCCATTTTGGTCTCATCTGACCACAACACTTTCACCCAGTTGTCCTCTGAATCATTCAGATGTTCATTGGCAAACTTCAGATGGGCATGTATATGTGCTTTCTTGAGCAGGGGGACCTTGCAGGTGCTGCAGGATTTCAGTCCTTCACAGTGTAGTGTGTTACCAATTGTTTTCTTGGTGACTATGGTCCCAGCTTCCTTGAGATCATTGACAAGATCCTCCCGTGTAGTTCTGGGCTGATTCCTCACCATTCTCATGGTCATTGCAACTCCACGAGGTGAGATCTTACATGGAGCCCCAGGCCAAGGGAGGTTGACAGTTCTTTTGTGTTTCTTCCATTTGCAAATAATCGCACATTTTTACATTTTAGTCATTTAGCAGACACTCTTATCCAGAGCAACTTACAGTAGTGAATGCATACATTCCATGCATTTTTTCTCCATACTGGTCCCCCGTGGGAATCAAACCCACAACCCTGGTGTTGCAAACACCATGCTCTACCAACTGAGCCACACGAGACTTACGCACCAACTGTTGTCACCTTCTCACCAAGCTGCTTGGCGATGGTCTTGTAGCCCATTCCAGCCTTGTGTAGGTCTACAATGTTGTCCCTGACATCCTTGGAGAGCTCTTTGGTCTTGGCCATGGTGGAGAGTTTGGAATCTGATTGATTGATTGCTCCTGTGGACAGGTGTCGTTTATACAGGTAACAAACTGAGATTAGGAGCACCCCCTTTAAGAGTGTGCTCCTAATCTCAGCTCGTTACCTGTATAAAAGACACCTGGGAGCCAGAAATCTTTCTGATTGAGAGGGGGTCAAATACTTATTTCCCTCATTAAAACGCAAATCAATTTATAACATTTTTGACATGCGTTTTTTTCTGGATTTTTTTGTTGTTATTCTGTCTCTCACTGTTCAAATAAACCTACCATTAAAATTATAGACTGATCATTTCTTTGTCAGTGGGCAAACATACAAAATCAGCACGGGATCAAATACTTTTTTCCCTCACTGTATGTGTTGAGGAGGGTGGGGCTTAAGCTGCATCCCTGTATCACCCCCCCCCCCCCCACCCCCCTCCCCCAGCCCTGTGGAAAGAAATGTGTGGTTTGTTGCCAATTCTTTCCATGTTTGTGTACATGGATTTTATAATGTCATTTGTTTTACCCCCTAAACCATTTTCCATCAATTTGTATAGCAGACCCTCATGCCAAATTGAATCTAAAGCTTTTTTGAAAACAACAAAGCATGAAAAGACTTTGCCTTTGTTTTGGTTTGTTTGTTTGTTTGTCAATTGGGGTGTGCAGGGTGAATATGTGGTCTATTGTACTGGGGATACCTAGTCAGTTGTACAACTGAATGCATTCAACTGAAATGTGTCTTCCGCATTTAACCCAGCCCCTCTGAATCAGTAGTTATTGGGGTCACATTTTTCTACACTTTTGTAAATTGGGGTGATCAGTCCTTGGTTCCAAATATTGGGGAAGATGCCAGAGCTGAGGATGATGTTAAAGAGGTTAAGTATAGTCAATTGGAATTTGTGGTCTATATATTTTATCATTTCATTTATGATACCATCAACCCCTCAGGCCATTTTGGGTTGGAGGGCTTGTATTTTGTCCTGTAGTTCATTCAATGTAATTGGAGAATCCAGTGGTTTCTGGCAGTCTTTAATAGTTGATTCTAAGATTTGTATATGATCATGTATATGTTTTTCTTGTTTGTTCCTTGTTATAGGGCCAAATAGATTGGAGAAGTGGTTCACCCATACATCTCCGTTTTGGATAGCTAACTCTTCGTGTTGTTGTTTGTTTAGAGTTTTTCTTATTTTTCCAGAAGTGGTTAGATTCTATGCATTCTTCAATTACATTGAGCTGATTTCTGATGTGCTGTTCCTTCTTTTTCCATAGTGTATTTCTGTATTGTTTTAGTGATTCACCATAGCGAAGGCGTAGGCTCAGGTTTTCTGGGTCTCTATGTTTTTGGTTGGACAGGTTTCTCAATTTCTTTCTTAGGTTTTTGCATTCTTTATCAAACCGTTTGTCATTGTTGTTAATTTTCTTAGGTTGTCTGCTTGAAATGATTATTTTTGATAGGGAAGCTGAGAGGTCAAATATACTGTTTAGGTTTTCTACTGCCAAGTTTACACCTTCACTCTTACAGTGAAACCTTTTGTCCAGGAAATTGTCTAGAAGGGATTGAATTTGTTGTTGCCTAATTGTTTTCCTTCCATCTATAGTATTTCTTAATATTACTCAGTTCATTTGGCTTTGATGCCTCATGATTGAGGCATCAAAGTAGTGTCAAGTAGAGTGTGATTTTGCTGTGATCTGATAGGGCTGTCAGTGGACTGACTGAATGCTTTAAGAGACTGGGTTGAGGTCAGTGATAAAGTAGTTTACAGTACTACTGCCAAGAGACGAGCATTAGGTGTACACACCATAGGAGTCCCCTCAAAGCCTACCATTGACTACTGATAGGTTAGGATTTATGAGCTTTAACTATTATTAATCATTAGTTCTAAAAGAGACATGAGGGGTGCCATGATGAAGCTTGGCAGGGAAAACAATCACATGGCAGTACAGATAAGGGGAGGAACCGTTTAAGGCCCATATCACTCAGCTTCCTGACAGGAAATAATGATGCAATATTTGGCGATAAGGAGGAGACTCCACCCAAAGTGGGGTATGAATACTACCACGGGTGGAACCATGTCTTTGTCTAATGCAGCTGTATTGACCCTCTGGAAAGAATAAACTTGGTTTGAGCTTTGGTTTCCTTTGAGTTTTTACTCTGCATTAGAACCTAACACTATGTACATACCCAGCGTCCGACAGAGCTGCAGGAGTTGTGACCTGTATTTGTTGGTTATGTTGTCGTAGTTGTGTCTAAGGGGGAGCATATGGGCGAGGGAATGCTGTCACCTCCAGGTAGGTGTTTGTCCCCCTGTGTGCTGAGGGTGTCAAGTTCTTGTCCAGTTCTGGCATTTATGTTGCCACAGACTAGTTCATGTCCCTGGGCCTGGAAATTGTTGATCTCCACCTCTTGGATGGAGAAGCTGTCATCGTTAAAGTATGGGGATTCCATTTGGGGGATATAGGTAGCACACATGAGGACATTTTTCTCTGTTGAGATAATTCCCTTATTAATTTCTAGCCAGATGTAAAATGTTCCTGTTTTGACTAATTTAATAGAGTGGGTTTGGTCTGCTCTATACCAAATTCGCCTACCCCCTGAGTCTCTTCCCTGTTTCACACCTGGTAGTTTGGTGGATGGGACTACCAGCTCTCTGTAACCTAGAGGGCAACCAGTGGGTCCGTCTCCTCTATACCATGTTTCTTGTGGGATGACAATGTCTGTATTTCTGATTTATTTGATGAAGTCTGAGTTCCTGCTCTTTAGGCCAAATGCAGATGACCTCAAACCTTCTATATTACAGGATGAGATAGTAAAAGCTTTGTGTTCCATAGTGTCTAGTGTTGTTTTCGTGTGGTTTAGGCCCGGACCATCACAGTAGGTGTGAACAGAGCATGTTGAGCACCTGATACATACCTCTTAGTTCGCAGGATGGGGCTTGGGCAGGTGTAATAGTGGGGGTTGGGCCTGTTGCTCTGCTCACGGCCTGGGCATATGTCCTGCTGTCATGTTGAGGTCCTTGCCGCAGGGGCATGGTGGGGCATGGTGTGGGCAGAAGGGGCATAGGTCTGATATGGGGGGGGGGGCTATATAGGGTGTGGCCAGGGTTTGCTTGAGGTGGTCTTCGCTGGTTGGGTGTGGCTGGTGATGCTGTGGTCTCTCTCTCTCTCTCTCTATCATTGTCTCTCTCTCTGTCTTCCCCCCATCTCTGTCTCTGCTCTTTCTCTGCTATCTCTGTCTCTACTCTCTCTCCATCTCTACTCTCTATTTCTCTTTCTCGCTCTCTCTCTGCTCGCGCTGTCTCTGCTCTCTCTGTCTCTCATTCAATTCAATTCATGCTTTGGGAAACATATGTTTACATTGCCAAAGCAAATGAAATAGATAATAAACAAAAGTGAAATAAAAAATACAAAAAAGTTCCAAAGGAATAGAGACATTTCAAATGTCATATTACATCTATTGTAACATTGTGTAAATAATTAAAGTACAAAAGGGAAAATAAATAAAAATAAATGTGGGTTGTATTTACAATGGTATTGTTCTTCACTGGTGGTCCTTTTCTTGTGGCAACAGGTTACAAATCTTGCTGCTGTGATGGCACACTGTGGTATTTCACCCAATAGATATGGGAGTTTATCAAAATAGGATTTGCTGTGTGCACATAGCCTGTCTTCTCTTGAGAGCCAGGTCTTCCTATGGCGGCCTCTCACAATAGCAAGGCTATGCTCACTAAGTCTGTACATAGTCAAAGTGTTCCTTAATTTTGGGTCAGTCACAGTGGTCAAGTATTCTGCCACTGTGTACTCTCTGTTTAGGACCAAATAGCATTTTAGTTTGCTATGTTTTTTTGGTTAATTATGTCCAATGTGTCAAGTAATTATCTTTTTGTTTTCTCATGATTTGGTTGGGTCTAATTGTGTTGCTGTCCTGGGGCTCTGTAGGTTTCTGTTAGTGTTTGTGAACAGAGCCCCAGGACCAGCTTGCTTAGGGGACTCTTCTCCAGGTTTATTTCTCTACAGGGGATGGCTTTGTTATGGAAGGTGTAGGAATAGCTTCCTTTTAGGTGGTTGTAGAATTTAACGGCCCTTTACTGGATTATGGTCGTTAGCGGGTATCGGCCTAATTCTCCACTGCATGCATTATTTGGTGTTTTATGTTGTACAATGGAGGATATTTTTGTGTGTAATTTGGTGTATGTCCCATTTTGTGAATTATTGGGTTGTAAGCGGACCCCAGACCTCACAACCATAAAGGGCAATGGGTTCTATGACTGATTTAAGTATTTTTAGCCAGATCCTAATTGGTATGTCAAATTTGATGTTCCTTTTGATGGCGTTGAAGGCCCTTCTTGCCTTGTCTCTCAGATCGTTCACAGCTTTGTGGAAGTTACATGTAGCGCTGATGTTTAGGCCGAGGTATGTATAGTTTTTTGTGTGCTCTAGGGCAACGGTGTCTAGATGGAATTTGTATTTGTGGTCATGGCAACAGGACCTTTTTTGGAACACCATTATTATTGTCTTACTGAGATTTACTGTCAAGGCCCAGGTCTGACAGAATCTCTGCAGAAGATCTAGTTGCTGCTGTAGGCCCTCCTTGGATAGGGACAGAAGTACCAGATCATCAGCAAACAGTAGACATTTGACTTCAGATTCGAGTAGGGTGAGGCCGGGTGCTGCAGACTGTTTTAGTGCCCTCTCCAATTGGTTGATATAATGTATATGTTGAAGAGGGTGGGGCTCAAGCTTCATCCCTGTCTCACCCCATGGCCCTGAAGAAAGAAATTGATGTTTTTTTGCCAATTTTTTTGTGTACATTTTATAATGTTGTATGTATTTCCCCCAACACCGCTTTTCACCAATTTGCAAAGCAGAACCTCATGCCAAATTGAGTCAAAATATTATTTTAAATCAACAAAGCCTGAGAAGACTTTGCGTTTGTTTTGGTTTGTTTGTTTGTTAATTAGGGTGTGCAGGCTGAATAGATGGTCATTTGGTAAAAAGCCAATGTAATACTTGCTCAGTACATTGTTTTTGCTGAGGAAATGTACGAGTCTGCTGTTAATAATAATGCAGAGGATTTTCCCACGGTTGCTGTTGACGCATATCCCACAGTAGTTATTGGGGTCAAATTTGACTCCACTTTTGTGGATTGGTTCCACATATTGGGGAAATTGCCAGAGCTGAGGATGATGTTAAAAAGTTAAAGTATAGCCAATTGGAATTTGTGGTCTCTCTCTCTCTCTCTCTCTCTCTCTGCGCTCTCTTTCTCTCTCTCTATCTCTCTCTCTGCTCTCTCTTTCTCTCTTTCTCTCTCTGGGCTGGTAGACAGGCATGGGCCAGAAGGGGGTAAGGAGAATCACAAGGCTTCTCAAGCAGAGGAAAGACAGGCAGGCAGAGGATCATCGGGGGGCAGAGTCAGAGGCAGGGGGCAGGGAGGGATGAGAAGAATCACAAGGCTTATCACTCAGAGGACAAGGCTCAGTGTAGTTCCTTATTAAAAAAACAAAATCCTTATTCAATCTTGTTCTGAGTGCAGCTCTACCGAATTCTTGCCCTTGAGGCAGAGTTGACCTTAGAGCAAGATAGAATAAAGAAAGTCTAATTTGGTTGTCACAACAGGTTTACACACATCAATAACACATCCCCTCTCATCCTCTTGACTAAAGTTCTGGAATAATTATGGATTATATCAGCCAAGAGCAATGGAACACTACACAATCAAATTCTTCACATCTCCACCACTCAACACGTTCCTCCATACTTGGCCAGGATTGAATCAAAACACTGAAATCTGATTCAGAGGGGTTGGGTTAAAAAAACATTTCAGTTGAATGCATTCAGTTGTACAACTGACTAGGTATCCCCTTTCCCCTTCCCCTAATTTCATTTGATATGTGTGTGTGAGAAAGAAAGGGTGAAAAACCAAGATGACATTCACATCAGACCTTTAGAAAAGTGAGTCATCTGTGGTCTTTTCTAATGAGTTTTGAGGTCTTGTCTGTCTCACGACAATACTATGGGTACATAGCTCAGAACACATCACACAGACTCACACACACGCACACACACACACACACACAGTGGTGTACGCTCTATACCCATTTATTTTTCAATGGGCATTTGTAACCGGTCTGAAATGGCTAGGTAGTTAGCGGTGCAAGCAAGTAGTATTTCAATCGGCAACGTCACTCGCTCTGAGACCTTGAAGTAGTTGTTTCCCCTTGCTCTGCAAGGGCCGCGGCTTTTGTGGAACGATTGGTTACGCTGCTTCTGAGGTGACTGTTGTCAATGTGTTCAGAGGGTCTCTGGTTCGAGCCCAGGTTGTGGCAAGGAAAAGGACGGAAACGATACTGTTACATTGGTGCCGTGACACGGATCACTCAGTTGGGCTCTGAAGGAGGAGGTCAAAGGGGGATGAGTGTAGCTGGTGTGAAATGGCGAGCTAGTTAGCGGTGCACACTAGTAGCATTGCAATTGGTGACATCACTTCCTTTGAGACATAGAAGCAGTTGTTTCCCTTGCTCTGCAAGGACCACAGCTTTTGCTGTGCGATAGGTAACGATACTCTTGGGTGACTGTTGTCTATATGTTTAGAGGGTCCATGGTTCGAGCCCAGGGTGGGGCAAGGAGAGGGAAGTTAGTAATATTGTTATATATTGTGTATACTCGCTTCTTAATACCCATGATGCGTATCAAAGTAGTGTAGTGGAGGTATACACCGTATCAATTATTAAGGCTGATGGAACAGATCAGAATGTTTAGCTTAAAATGTTGATAAACTATTATTTCTTCACATTTTAGGCGCAGTAATGTGCACACGGCAGTAGGCCTACGTGCATATATTCCAAAATGTAATTTGCGGGGGAAAAAAACAGTTCTAAAATGAGCACCGCTCATGCAAGTGGTTTCATGGACAGAGATGGAAATATCTGTTCGAAATTTAGAAAGAGGGGAGATCTAAAGATGCAACAACTAGCATAGGTTGCTAATATGACTACGATAATGCCTTTGGCTGCTAGGCAGCTGTCCCCCACAATAAAATCTGTGAGGGGATTGTTGATATGTGTCCGTCCGTTAGTACGTTAGTACGTTCATTCGTACGTTAGTGTCACGGTTGTCTGAAGAATGGGACCAAGGCGCAGCGTGTGTTTCGTTCCACATTTTATTTAAACTGTGAAACTATGCAAGACATACAAAACTAATAAACAAAACAACAAACTGTGACGATGAGGAGCAACATACACTTACTCAAAAATAATCTCCCACAAACCCAGGTGGGAAAAACAACCACCAAAATATGATCCCCAATTAGAGACAACGATGACCTGCTGCATCTAATTGGAGATCATCCCCCCGAAAAAAATAGAAATACAACAACTAGAACCCCACATAGAAATACATAAACTAGACAAAAACCCCAACATAGAAAAAAGAAACTAGAACCAACATAGACATAAATAAATTAGACAAAACCCTCTGTCACGCCCTGACCTACTCTACCATAGAAAAATAAAAGCTTTCTATGGTCAGGACGTGACAGTACCCCCCCCCAAAGGTGCGGACTCCGAACGCATTACGCCAAACAACAACAAAAAAACAGGGAGGGTTAGGGTGGGTGTCTAATGTCGGTGGCGGCTCTGGTGCAGGACGAAGAACCTTCACATCCCACGGATCCTCCTGCATCGGAGGCGGTTCTGGTGTGGGATGAAGAACCCTCACATCCTGCTTATCCGCCAGCATAGGAGGCGGCTCCGGTTCGGGGTGTAGCCCCCACTCCGCTAGCTGATCCCTCTGCTTTCGTGTCACTGGACCGTGGATCATCGCCAGAGACTCCAGACTGCGGACCGCCGTTGGAGACTCCGGACCGCCGTTGGAGACTCCGGACCGCCGTTGGAGACTCCGGACCGCCGCTGGAGACTCCGGACCGTCGCTGAAGACTCCGGACCGTCGCTGAAGACTCCGGACTGCGGGACGTCGCTGGAGACTCCGGACTGCGGGACGTCGCTGGAGACTCCGGACTGCGGGACGTCTCAGGAGGCTCCGGACCGCGGGCCGTCTCAGGAGGCTCCGGACCGCGGGCCGTCTCAGGAGGCTCCAGTCTGGCACAGGTGGCGCCAGACTGGTGACACGCACTTCAGGGCGAGTACGAGGAGCAGGCACAGGGCGTACTGGGTTGTGGAGGCGCACTGGAGGTCTGGAGCATAGGGCTGGCACAATCCGTCCTGGCTGGATGCTCACTTTAGCCCGGCAAGTGCGGGGCGCTGGCACAGGACGCACTGGGCTGTGAATGCGCACTGGAGACACCGTGCGTATCACCGCGAAACATGGTGTCTGACAGGTCACACGCTCCCTCAAGCGAGTGTGTGGAGGAAACACAGGACGTACCAGACTGGGGAGGCGCACTGAAGGCCAGATGCGTGAAACTGGTGCATATGACACCGGACTGGTTTCATGCTCCTCAGCACGCCCGCTCTGCAGCGCTCTCAATGCCAACACCTCTCTCTGGAATCTGGCGTCGAGTTCCTCAATTGTCTCCCTGACTGGCTCTGGTTCACCCCTCAGCTCTCCACGGTAAGCACGAGGAGTTGGCTCAGGTCCCAAACCTGACTCCACCAAACTCCCCCCCCCCCCCCCCCCCCCCAAAATAATGTTTTGGAGCTGCCTCTCGGGCTTCCGTCGTTGCCATGCTAGTTCCTCGTTTTGTCGCCGTTCCTCTCTCGCTGTCTCTGCCTGCTTGCCGTGATGGTATAACGCCTCGTAATATCGCCGTTCTGCACTCGCTGCTTCAATCTCCTCCTTTGAACGGTGATACTCCCTGGGCCTTGTCCAGGGTCCTGCCCCATCCAGGATTTCCTCCCAGGTCCAGTCCTCCTGACCACGCTGCTTGGTCCGTTGGTGGTGGGAGATTCTGTCACGGTTGTCTGAAGAATGGGACCAAGGCGCAGCGTGTGTTTCGTTACACATTTTATATAAACTGTGAAACTATGCAAGACATACAAATAAACTAATACACAAAACAACAAACCGTGACGAAGAAGAGCAACATACACTTACTCAAAAATAATCTCCCACAAACCCAGGTGGGAAAAACAACCACTTAAATATGATCCTCAATTAGAGACAACGATGACCAGCTGCCTCTAATTGGAGATCACATAGATCACCCCACATAGAAACACATAAACTAGACAAAACCCCCAACATAGAAAAAAGAAACTAAAACCAACATAGACATAAATAAACTAGACAAAACCCTCTGTCACACCCTGACCTACTCTACCATAGAAAAATAAAAGCTTTCTATGGTCAGGACGTACCAGTTAGTCACACACAATATCTCAGATAGCACTGGCTCAATTTTGACGAAACTTGGGTGAATGATGCATCTTGAAATAGAGATCTGGCATTAACAAAATGACACTGATTGGCCAGATGGTGGCGCTATAACAAGATATAAAAAATGCAAACTTTGAAAGGTCACACCCCTCACCCTGTTTGACCCAAAGTCACGAAATTCGGTACATAGGTCCCTCTCCTCACAAGGAGCAAATTTGCCTCAGATTCCCACGTGAATGTTTAAGATCTGCCATGATGTATTTTCCGCCATTTAGAATTTTGTGAAAAACACTTAAAACGCTACTCTTCTGGCACTGAATGACCGATCTGCACAAAACCTAATATGTGGTATCTATGGACAAATATCTCTCAACGCAATATTTTCCAGACTAGTACCTAAAACAACACTGACCAATAAACATTCAAGTGGGCGTGGTCTGGCACATAAATCAGTCAAGGATATTCGTATTGTAACAACATTTGGTGCACATGTTGCAAACACTGCCAAGACTCAACATATGTAATAACATTCATATCGACCACACAGTGGTGCTATAACAGGCACATGTTTATATCTCTTGATCTGTTTGACTCAGAGTGATGAAATTTGGCACACATGCTCAGGGATATGATTATAGCTAACCCACGTGATAGCTCAGACACTACTGGCCCCATTTTGACTAAACTTGGGTGAATTACTTGTCTTGCCATAGAGATCCAACATTTACTAAATGACACTGATTGGCCCAAGGGGGGGGGGGGGGGGGGGTGCGCTGCATCATTCATGGGAGAAGACATGTTTACCGTTGCCTTGTTTGGGTTGACATGAGGTGGAAACAATGTTGGTTCAATCAGTTTTTTTTCCCAGTGGGAACCATCTTCTGCTCTATGGAAAGGCTTTCCCAAAAACCTTCTCAATAAAATGTTAACTAGCTAGGCCTTCCTGGCATGATGATAGCATGATTATTTGCATCAATCCAGTAGCCATTTGTTTTGCACACTCCATCTCATGTGCTAACCAAACAACAGTGCTAGTTGCCTGTGCACTTTTAGTAACTTTACTAAAAAAAAAAAAAATCGACATTTCCCTAGATTTTTCCCAGACCTCAAAGTGGTCTCCTGACGTGGTTTAAACATTGTTATGGATTTACTTAGAACATCCAATTTAGTTGACACAGGGAAAAAAATAAACAAATTTGAAACCTGTGCATTTATGACTCAGTTGACAGCCTCATTTATCTATTTCAATAGTAGGCCTACTAATAGCCTACTTGAACAGTACAGCTTGGGTTGGCCTGACTCTGAAAGAACAATGTGGAAATCATCATTTTAGGTAATGTCACTGTTTCTCGGGCGGGCCGTTTGGGACATTTTTGCAAGATTTGAGTATACCCACTTCTCCAGGCACCACTGTATGCACACACACACGCACACGCACACACACACCATCTGTAGATAAGATTCAGGATGCTAATGGGTGGTAAATGTTTGTTCAGGATGTGAAAAATGAATCCATTACGTCCAAATATAGAGTCGGGTTGTCACTCCAGGCTCTGGGGATTTTGGGGAGCTGTGATGAGATGCTTTACACAGTGTGTGTGTGTGGTGTGTGTGTGTGTGTGTGTGTGTGTATGTATTTCAGGCAGCAGCAGGCCTATTCAAGCAGAGAATAATTGCTGCCAGTCTGACAGCCAGATGGTAATGAAGGGAATTATCGGAAGAGGCTTTTCTGTATTTCTCTTGTCTTGTTCAATGCCTCCAAGCCTCCTGTTTCAAATCAAACTCTTGATTTAAATGATAAAACACTGAATCATGCACCACCAAAAAATACATTGTATTGTGTTGCTAGTATTCACCTGAGAAGGTATACCGTCACAATACAAACGCTAGAAAATCTACTCCGACATCATTTCTGTCTCATTCAACCCCTTCAAGCATCCTGTTTCAAAGCAGGCTAGTCATACCATGTGAATGATAAAACCACATTGTGCCATACCATTTCCACCAATTAAAAGCTGCTAAAAAGGTGAGTTGATGTTGTAAATATTTACCTGAGGGCTGAGGATGTGTAGCCTGCCATCACAAACATATTTATCAAATCAAGAGAGAGGGAGCAGGGGACAAGGACAGGGACATACACACGGCTCACTTGGTAGATCATGGCACTTGCAACGCCAGGCTTGTGTGTTTGATTCCCACGGGGGGACCAGAGTGAAAATGTATACACACACTACTGTAAGTCACTCTGGATAAGAGCATCTGCTAAATTACTGAAATGTAAAAATGTAAATGATGCTACTTCTGAAGCTGGCTGTTACCAGACCTGGGACTACTGCCTCACAGTGCTCATCTAAGGGTTATTCCCACAGAGTTTAAATTGTGCCTCACTGATGAACCAGATAGTTGATGTAAAGCTGATCAATAGATTTTCCAGTAAAGCTTCAGGTGAAACATGACTTATTCTATTCTGGGATGTTATGGTTCTCAGGGTTGTCATGGTGAGGATAAGAAGGTTCTGAATAATGGATACAATGAGTAGTATGGCTTTGAGGTTGTCTAGGTTTCGACCTATTGACCTCGAGTCTGCAGCCTCCTTTGTCATTGTATTCACAGTTACCATTCCCATCCGTTCCTCTAATTCAGAGTGTGCGTTGTGTGTAGGACCTATGGTTGAGAATGGTGGGCTCCATGTTTCTGAGAGAGAGAGAGAGAGAGAGAGAGAGAGAGGAGTGTCAGTGCCTGCGTGCCTGTCTGTGGGTCAACCTACCAGTGCGTATGGTGTGCTCTCCTCCAGTGCATGAGAAGTCCCCAGAGGTAAGCAGGAAGCAGGTTGCCTCTTTCTTGGTGGCCTTGTTCCCCCTGACCGACCGAGCGTGTCTGCGGCCATGGCCGTGCCGTAGGTTCCACTTCTCGCTGGGTGACAGCGGCTGGGTCAGGCTGCACCCCTCATCCGACGACAGAGCCAAGTTGGCGTCTCCGTTCTGCTTAGAGTCTGACAGGAGGACAGACTTGGTTCATAAAGCATAGGATCTAGGATCAGGTCCTCCCTGTCCATATCATCTTATTCATTAGGGTATAAATGGCTAAACTGATCCATGATCAGCGCAATGGAACCAATGGATTATTCTCCAAAGTTCTAACCCTGCCCATCTGGAAGCAAACGGTCAAACTATTGGACATGTTTTGAGTAGTATTTGAACCCAGGTCTGCAAGAGACACAGGGCCCGGACTGACAGTTTAATGCCAAAGATTTTACTCAACATCTCCTCAGGTTTTAGAGAGAAGGTTGAACTACAGAGCTACAATGTAACGTTACTGTGAAAACACACATTTTCTCCCTGGGTAAACTCTGAACTGAACCTAATGTATTATCTGGGAAGGGTATGAGAATGATTGTATCATGTTGTGTTACTGTCTTCAGGGCTAAGTACAGTAAGCCTATTTTATTACCGCAAAAAAATCAAAAAAAGCCATGATACTACAGTACATGATTACAGTACAAAAGAAAGAGTTCTATTTTACCGTTTGTAAAACAACACCACATATACAACATCATCTAATACCTATTGGTGTAAAAATGCACTACAGTAGTATTCATTACTGATGCCTTCAATTTGAGTTTGAATGGGTAAAATGAGTGATGGTATAAATGAATGGTAAATCCATTTATCATTATGGCGTTGGTTCGTACACAATGATTCAGTTTGATGTGTAAAGAGGAGTAGTGGGTTTGAAAAAGTTTGAATATGGTCTGAGTGTGATTGGGTGGAATGGTTGATGGTTCTGAATAATGAAACATCCACTTATCATTGTGGCCTATGGCATATCATAACGATGCTTCAAACACATACTGGCACAGGGATGGGAAGACAAAGCATGGTGTATGGAGTGATATTACTGCCAACAGAATTTGAATTTGATTTAAATCATTTTGAATGTGTCTCTGACCTGAGTTGTTCTAGCTGATTTTCTCATATCAATGTTTCAAAAACATTTAAGTGTGTAGTAACAGTGTGATGAATAAGTAGAGTATAGGGTAAAATTAGTGCCAAAACATCGAAATTTGTATTCAGATTGTAATTTGAATTGGTCTGACCTGAGCGGTTCCTGTTGATAGTCTCCTCCGCAGCCAGAGGACATGTATCACTCTGAGTACTGTCCCTGGGAGAGTTAGTGACAGACTTCCCGAACGAGACCGTGTCCGTGGGAGCGTCCGGGTTCGGATTGTGCGCCTTCTTCTTCTTAGGCAGCTTCTGTTTAGCCATGGCCAGGGAGTAGTACATCCCAAAGTTATTGACTATAACAGGCACGGGCATGGCGATGGTCAGCACCCCCGCCAGGGCGCACAACGCGCCCACCATCATGCCCAGCCACGTCTGGGGGTACATGTCCCCGTAGCCCAGGGTGGTCATGGTGACCACGGCCCACCAGAAGGAGATAGGGATGTTTTTGAAGTGGGTGTGTTTAGAGCCGCGCGGGTCGTCCGGTTGGGCCCCTATCCGTTCTGCGTAGTAGATCATCGTGGCGAAGATGAGGACGCCCAACGCCAGGAAGACAATAAGCAGGCAGAACTCGTTGACGCTGGCTCTCAACGTGTGGCCGAGAACCCTCAGACCGACGAAATGCCTGGTCAGCTTGAAGATCCGGAGGATTCGGACGAAGCGGACTACCCGTAGAAACCCCAGGATGTCGGAGGCTGCTTTAGAGGAGGACAGGCCGCTGAGACCCATCTCCAGGTAGAAGGGCAGGATGGCCACGAAGTCAATGACGTTTAACATGTTCTTGATGAAGAGCAGCTTGTCGGGGCAGCAAACGATGCGCACAAAGAACTCCAAGGTGAACCAGACCACACAAACGCCCTCCACCACTGTCAGAATGGGCTTGGTCACCACCTAGAGTAGATCACATTATACATTGGATTATACATTAGATTATATTATACATTACATTAGATTATACATTATGTTAGATTATACATTACATTAGATTATACATTACATTACATTATACATTAGATTATACATTGTTAGATTATACATTACATTAGATTATACATTACATTACACATTAGATTATACATTGTTAGATTATACATTACATTAGATTATACATTACATTACACATTAGATTATACATTACATTACATTATACATTAGATGATACATTATGTTAGACTATACATTACATTACATTATACATTAGACTCAATTATATATTATATTATACATTACATTAGATATAAGATTATACATTACATTATACATTACATTATACATTAGACTAGATGATATATTATATTATACATTACATTAGATTATATATAAGATTATACATTAGATTATAGATTCGATTAGACATTAGACTATACATTAGATTAGATTACACATTAGATTATACATTAGATTATAGATTAGATTATACATTACATTAGATTATAGATTAGACTATACATTAGATTGTAAATTACATTAGATTATAGATTAGATTAGATTATACATTCTATTAGATTATAGATTAGATTAAACTATACATTAGATTATACATTCTATTAGATTATACATTAGATTAGAGTATACATTAGATTAGAGTATACATTAGATTAGAGTATATGTTAGATTTCATTGTAGATTAGATTATACATTAGATTATTGGATTTCAATTCAGGGATCATTGAAGTATCAATCTATTAATCTATATATTATTTAAATTCATTTGATCACGAAAATGTGCTTAAAAATGTTGGCCATACCACAAAGATACAAGATAATACAGTACCATACAGTACAACGCAGTACCGTACAATACAATACAGTACAATACAGTACAATACAGCACAATACAGCACAGTACAGTACAGTACAGTACAGTACAGTACAGTGCAATACAGTACAATACAGTAAAATACAATATAGTATAATACAGTACCATACAATACAGTACCGTATAATACAATACAGTACAATACAGTACAACGCAGTACCGTACAATACAATACAGTACAATACAATGCAGTACAATACCCTACAGTACCATACAATACAGTACCGTATAATACAATACAGTACAATACAGTACAATACAATACAATACAGTACAATACATCGAAAAAAGGTCCAATACATTTAGGTCCCTATCCAGAAACAATGAAATGATCACCATATTGTTTTCACCTGTCCAATCTCAGATCTCCACTAGAAGCTAGAGTCTCTGGGTTCTCCACTAGAGGCTAGAGGGTAGAGGCTCTGAGTACTCCACTAGAGGCTAGAGACTCTGGGTTCTCCACTAGAGGCTAGAGCCTCTGGGTTCTCCACTAGAGGCTAGAGGCTCTGGGTTCTCCACTAGAAGCTAGAGGCTAGAGTCTCTGGGTTCTCTGGGTTCTCCACTAGAGGCTAGAGGCTCTGGGTTCTCCACTAGAGGCAGGGCTAGAGTCTCTGGGTTCTCCACTAGAGACTAGAGGGTAGAGGCTCTGGGTTCTCCACTAGAGGCTAGAGGGTAGAGGCTCTGGGTTCTCCACTAGAGGCTAGAGGGTAGAGGCTCTGGGTTCTCCACTAGAGGCTAGAGGGTAGAGGCTCTGGGTTCTCCACTAGAGTCTAGAGGGTAGAGGCTCTGGGTTCTCTACTAGAGTCTAGAGAGTAGAGGCTCTGGGTTCTCTACTAGAGTCTAGAGTCTAGAGGCTCTGGGTTCTCCACTAGAGTCTAGAGAGTAGAGGCTCTGGGTTCTCTACTAGAGGCTAGAGGCTCTGGGTTCTCTACTAGAGTCTAGAGGGTAGAGGCTCTGGGTTCTCTACTAGAGGCTAGAGGCTCTGGGTTCTCTACTAGAGGGTGGAGGCTCTGGGTTCTACACTAGAAGCTAGAGGCTCTGGGTTCTCCACTAGAGGCTAGAGGCTCTGGGTTCTCCACTAGAGTCTAGAGGGGGGCTCTGGGTTCTCCACTAGAGTCTAGAGAGTAGAGGCTCTGGGTTCTCCACTAGAGTCTAGAGGGTAGAGTCTCTGGGTTCTCTACTAGAGACTAGAGGCTCTGGGTTCTCTACTAGAGGCTCTGGGTTCTCCACTAGAGGCTCTGGGTTCCCCACTAGAGTCTAGAGGGTAGAGGCTCTGGGTTCTCCACTAGAGTCTAGAGGGTAGAGGCTCTGGGTTCTCCACTAGAGGCTAGAGGCTCTGGGTTCTTTCTGGAAAGCATCATAGTCTATTGACAATGAGGATCCCTCTCTCTTACCTCCACCGAGACCACCACCTCCGTGTGGTTCCCCACCACCACGTGTTCCGTGCGGTTCTGCAGGTCATTGAAGTACTCGTGGGTCTCCAGACAGAACGTAG
Organism: Salmo salar; assembly: GCF_965601325.2. NCBI lineage: Eukaryota > Metazoa > Chordata > Actinopteri > Salmoniformes > Salmonidae > Salmo > Salmo salar. The sequence continues at coordinate 11,175,404 of NC_138303.1, read as the reverse complement.
TGATGGAAACCAGAATGAAGAAGAGGGAGGCAAACGCTATGCCCTGAAACAAGACAATCAACCAGTCAATCACTCAATTAACCAATCACTCAGTTAACCAATCATTGAAATGTATTCATAAAGCCAGCAGATTTCAGAAAGTGCCTTCATAGTACAACTCAACTGCTGCCCTAGTTAAACAGTTTACAGAAGATAATCATGACGGGTGTCTACTCTGCCTCTGACCAATACCGACTGAATATATAGAGGACTTTTTACTGATATCGATAATAACAACAAGTAGCCTTTACTAACAGAATGTAATAAGTCTGCTAGTACAGGCTATTGCTAACTGGACAATTGATAGCTGATAACATTCAAAGTAGTAGTAGTAGATTTATTGGGTAATAAAAAAATAAAAGTACCTGGTACACATTGTTATGAATGTATCGTTAACTGTATCATTACAGTGATAATTCAGTCCATTTATTGGGATATGGATTTTTTTGGGCCCATATCACCCAGCTCTACTCTGACCTTAAACTCACCACTGGAAAGCTCACCATTCACCTGCTTTCCTGCTCATCTCCCACAATAACTCTGGTCTGTCTGTGTTTGTGTTAGCATTTGTGTTTGTGTTATCCATTGGAAAACAAATCCAAACAATGTACTGTACTGCTGATTGATTTGTGTGGGAGGGCTGAATGTAGAGATGGCAGGTACTAAGTACCTGAATGGCATTGACGGGACATACACGTATTTATCCAGCTGCCAGAGGAGGAGGAGGAGCAGAGAGAAGTACAGTAGAGAGATAATCCAATCTGTCCATGGTGATATAGTCAAGACTAATAACCCCTGAGTCCTCTCACAGTCACAGCGCCGTCCCAAATTCCACACCATTCCCTACATAGTGCACTACTTTTGACCGGGACATATAGGGCTCTCTTGTCAAAAGAAGTGCACTATATAGGGAAAAGGGTGTCATTTCGAATGTACACTCAGACTATACAAGGGAATATGAAAACAGCTAATTTTCAGATGTGTTGATAGTCGATAGGTGACATTTGTCAACCTCCGTACTGTGGCCGCATCATAATCAACACCATGCTGGTATTAGTAGCTAGTTGACTATTGGCTAAATCACAATAAATGCTAAATCACACTAAAGGCGAAATCACACTGAGGGCTAAATCACACTAAAGGTTAAATCACACTGAGGGCTAAATCACACTACAGGTTAAATCACACTGAGGGCTAAATCACATTAAAGGCTAATCACACTAAGGGATAAATCACACTAAGGGATAAATCACACTAAGGGCTAAATCACACTGAGGGCTAAATCACACTAAGGGCTAAATCACACTAAGGGCTAAATCACACTAAGGGCTAAATCACACTAAAGGCTAAATCACACTGAGGGCTAAATCACACTAAAGCCTAAATCACACTGAGGGCTAAATCACACTAAGGGCTAAATCACACTAAAGGCTAAATCACACTGAGGGCTAAATCACACTAAAGGCTAAATCACACTGAGGGCTAAATCACACTAAAGGCTGAATCACACGAAGGACTAAATCACACTAAGGGCTAAATCACACTAAATGCTAAATCACACTGAGGGCTAAATCACACGAAAGGCTAAATCACACTAAAGGCTAAATCACACTAAGGGATAAATCACACTAAAGGCTAAATCACACTAAGGGATAAATCACACTAAGGGATAAATCACACTAAAGGCTAAATTATTAACTGCTCCATCATTATGGGTACATCACATGTTTGATGTTTTTTTAATAGAATGAATACCATCAATCTTTATTGATGTAATAAAAAAGTGTGATAGAAAGACATCTAAAGTACATCTCCACAAAGAAAAGCTTTAGTTCCTCTATCATCATTACAACATTAATCAGTTAGTGTAAAACAGCAGAGGGAGGGTCCCCTGGGTCTCTGGGTCCCTAGTCTCTGGTACTTAGTTCCTGGTCCCTTGTCCCTGGTCCCTTGTCTCTGGTCCCTGATCTCTGGTGTCTGGTCTTTGGTCTCTGATCCCGATCTCTGGTCCAGGGTATCTGGGTCCTTGGTCCCCGGGCTCTGGTACCTGGGTTCCTGGTCTTTCTGGTGTCTGGTCTCTGGTCCCTTGTCTCTGGTGTCTGGTCTTTGGTCTCTGGTCCCTTGTCTCTGGTCCCTGATCTCTGGTGTCTGGTCTCTGGTCTCTGGTCCAGGGTATCTAGGTCCCTGGTCCCCGGGCTCTGGTCCCCGGGCTCTGGTACCTGGGTTCCTGGTCTTTCTGGTGTCTGGTCTCTGGTCCCTTGTCTCTGGTGTCTGGTCTCTGGTCTTTGGTCTCTGGTCCCTTGTCTCTGGTCCCTGATCTCTGGTGTCTGGTCTCTGGTCCAGGGTATCTAGGTCCCTGGTCCCCGGGCTGTGGTCCCCGGGCTCTGGTACCTGGGTTCCTGGTCTTTCTGGTGTCTGGTCCCTTGTCTCTGGTCCCTGATCTCTGGTGTCTGGTCTTTGGTCTCTGGTCTCTGGTCCAGGGTATCTAGGTCCCTGGTCTCTGTGTTCTGGTCCCTTGGTCCCCGGGCTCTGGTACCTGGGTTCCTGGTCTTTGTAGTGTCTGGTCTCTGGTCCCTGGTCTCTAGTCTCTTTGGTCTCTGGAGTATAGGTTCTGGGAACTACAATAAGTATTACTTTTGATCGTAGAATGAGTGGAATAAATCTTGGGATGGAAAGACAAATATCTACAGAAAATCGATTTGAGCCCATATAGTCTATCATCATAACAACATTCATCAGTGTGTGTAAAGCACGGTCTCCTGGGTCTCTAGCCGCAGGGGTGACTCACAAGGCCCTCTTCTGCCCCACAGAGAGTGCAGGTCCCTGGGGTTTCTCCTGCACAACAGAGGAGTGTGGATCTGTGGGGCCAGCCAGAGGACAAAGACAGCCAGTCTGCCTCCCTCCCTCCCTGTCCCTCCTTGTCCCTCCCTCCCTCTCTCCCTGTCTATCTGCCTGCCTCCCTGCCTGTCTGTCTGCCTGCCTCCCTGTCTGTCTGCCTGCCTCCCTGTCTGCCTGCCTCCCTGTCTTCCTGCCTGCCTCCCTCCCTCCCTCCCTGTCTGCCTCCCTCACTGTCTGTCTGTCTGTCTGTCTGCCTCCCTCCCTCCCTCCCTCCCTCCCTGTCTGCCTCCCTCCCTCCCTCCCTGTCTGCTCCTCTTTGTCTTTCAGAACGTGAAATGTTGAGTATGGCTCTGGAGAGTACCAGTGGCAAGCATATTTACACTACACTGAGAGATACTGCAGACCTACAGTCTGTACACACACACACACACACACAGAGAGAGACACACACACACACACACACACAGACAGACAGACAGACAGACAGACAGACAGACAGACAGACAGACAGACAGACAGACAGACAGACAGACAGACAGACAGACACCATCTAAACTCACAACCAGACAGCCAGAAAATTAAAACAGAACCATCAGTCTGACTAACAGGTGCATTTTGAGGAGGCGATATGATGTGTGCAGGTCTTGACTCCTAGCAGGAGACGATGTGCAGGTCTTGACTCCTAGCAGGAGACGATGTGCAGGTCTTGGCTCCTAGCAGGAGACGATGTGCAGGTCTTGGCTCCTAGCAGGAGACGATGTGATGTGTGCAGGTCTTGGCTCTTATCAGGAGACGATGTGCAGGTCTTGACTCCTAGCAGGAGACGATGTGCAGGTCTTGGCTCCTAGCAGGAGACGATGTGATGTGTGCAGGTCTTGGCTCTTAGCAGGAGATGATGTGCAGGTCTTGACTCCTAGCAGGAGACGATGTGCAGGTCTTGGCTCCTAGCAGGAGACGATGTGCAGGTCTTGGCTCCTAGCAGGAGCCGATGTGCAGGTCTTGGCTCCTAGCAGGAGACGATATGATGTGTGCAGGTCTTGGCTCCTAGCAGGAGACGATGTGCAGGTCTTGGCTCCTAGCAGGAGACGATGTGCAGGTCTTGGCTCCTAGCAGGAGACGATGTGCAGGTCTTGGCTCCTAGCAGGAGACGATGTGATGTGTGCAGGTCTTGGCTCCTAGCAGGAGACGATATGATGTGTGCAGGTCTTGGCTCCTAGCAGGAGACGATGTGATGTGTGCAGGTCTTGACTCCTAGCAGGAGACGATGTGCAGGTCTTGGCTCCTAGCAGGAGACGATGTGCAGGTCTTGGCCGCGGGCGTGGCGGCTGGCCCAGCAGGAGACGATGTGCAGGTCTTGGCTCCTAGCAGGAGACGATGTGCAGGTCTTGGCTCCTAGCAGGAGACGATGTGCAGGTCGGCTCCGCGGGCGTGGCGGCGGCCCAGCAGGTGGCGGTCTGGCTCCTAGCGGGCGTGGCAGGCGGGCCAGCAGGGCGATGTGCAGGTCTTGGCTCCTAGCAGGACGAGCAGGCGGCCCAGCGGGCGTGGATGGTGCGTCGGCTCCGGGGCGAGGCGTCTTGGCTCCTAGCAGGAGACGGGGGCAGGCGGCCCAGCGGGCGTGTGCAGGTCTTGGCTCTTAGCAGGAGACGATGTGCAGGTCTTGGCTCCTAGCAGGAGACGATGTGCAGGTCTTGGCTCCTAGCAGGAGACGATGTGCAGGTCTTGGCTCCTAGCAGGAGATGATGTGCAGGTCTTGGCTCCTAGCAGGAGACGATGTGCAGGTCTTGGCTCTTAGCAGGAGACGATGTGCAGGTCTTGGCTCTTAGCAGGAGACGATGTGCAGGTCTTGGCTCCTAGCAGGAGACGATGTGCAGGTCTTGGCTCCTAGCAGTAGTGGTGCAGGGATAAAATCACTGGGGAAGCCAAGCCCACCACCATATTAAAACCTCTGTGTTGTGGTAATTGTGTTAGATCTATAACCTGTTAATTCATATGTCTTTCTACCGTGATATAAAGGCCTGAAGGCCGAGACAATAAGAAGACACAGTAGCAGAATAAATTCAACCACACCTTTGTTTCATCACAAAACCGGATAGAATCCTCCGTCCAGTGAAGTCCACAAAGCATATTACATGTACAGTAACAGACAGTTACTTACAGCATGGTCAAGCAAGTTAATATTTCCGATATTTTAGGACGGCTAAACAACTATTGATTTAAAACCACAGAGTTACCGTAAGGCGTAAAGAAAAACAGGAGCTGCCTCCACTATTGCAGCAGCATTTCAACATCATCAAATCACCTCTGCTTAGTCTAATACAGTGACAACTAAAATATACCCAAAACAACTCAGTCCAATAAGATAAATATGATGTGGCTGTCCATGGTTCTGATTTCTGTGTGTGTGTGTGTGTGCGCGTGTGTGTGTGCGTGGTGTGTGTGTGTGCGTGTGTGTGTGTGTGTGTGCGTGTGTGTGTGCAAGTAGAAAAACATGTTGACTAACCCTACTTGTAGAGAAACACCAATGCCATCCTCTCTTTCAAGTTGATGAAATGGTCTGTCACTGTCATACAGTACATGCTTTTATTTTTTGTTGAAGACAAGGTGAGAAGACAAGGTGAGCGCTACCATCAGTCCTGTGTCATGCCAACAGTAAAGCATCCTGAGACCATTCATGTGTGGGGTTGCTTCTCAGTCAAGGGAGTGGACTCACAATTCTGCCTAAGAACACAGCCATGAATAATGGTACCAACACATCCTCTGAGAGCAACTTCTCCCAACCATCCAGGAACAGTTTGGTGATGAACAATGCCTTTTCCAGCATGACGGAGCACCTTGCCATAAGGCAAAAGTGATAACTAAGTTGCTCGGGGAACAAAACATCGATATTTTGGGTCCATGGCCATGAAACTCCCCAGACCTTAATCCCATTGAGAACTTGTGGTCAATCCTCAAGAGGCGGGTGGACAAACAAAAACCCACAAATTCTTACAAACTCCAAGCATTGATTATGCAAGAATGGGCTGCCATCAGTCAGGATGTGACCCAGAAGTTAATTGACAGCATGCCAGGGAGGATTGCAGAAGTCTTGAAAAAGAAGGGTCCACACTGCAAATATTGACTCTTTGCATCAACTTCATGTAATTGTCAATAAAAGCCTTTGACACTTATGAAATGCTTGTAATTATACTTCAGTATTCCATAGTAACATCTGACAAAAATATCTAAACACACTGAAGCAGCAGACTTTGTGAAAATTAATATTTGTGTCATTCTCAAAACTTTTGGCCACGACTGTATATCTTTGTGATGGTGATATGTAAGGTACTGTATAACACCAGAATCATAAAACACACCATTTTCTATGGAGGATGAAGGCCAGCTCAATAGTCTGTTCCATTGTCACCCCTGGTTAAATAACTTGCATATAAAGCTACTTTTAAAAAGGCCATTCCTTATTTATCACTGACTCCTTTATATTGCACTCTAGTCTCTCTGGTTAAATAACATGTCTGTAGAGTTTCTGTAACTCCTTCTAATGGCACTACTCATCACTATGATTATAATACAGTCATATATATGCCAATGGGATACTTGTATCATGTCTGTAGAGACACTGACCTCTATTGAACTGGGATGCTTGTATCATGTCTGTAGAGACACTAATCTCTATTGAACTGGGATGCTTGTATCATGTCTGTAGAGACACTGACCTCTATTGAACTGGGGGCTGCCGATCACACTCATATACGTCATCAATATAACAATAATAATAATAATAATAATAATAATAAGACAAAAAGTGACTTACAGTAAAGTGAGTGTATACAGAAAAACCAGTAGGACGCAATACTGTAAGATTTACTGAATGTGAAACCTCATCACTTCAATAATCCTATGTGCGCACACATGAAATCGTGTATAATACGAAGCTCTGAGAATGTATGAATGGACTATTTTAACATGGTAATGATGTCTGAGGCTGTCCTGAATGGAATCCTATTCCCTAGCCCTATGGGGGTCAAAAGAAGTGCACTATATACTGTAGAAAATAGGATGCATGAGAATGAATTCCACTTGAATCTGTGTCGGGGAATGGCACTTACTATGGATGGATAGGTTTGTCTGCATAATTTTTTTCAATTTAATTATGCATTGTTGATTTATGGTAGCCTATTTACAACTTGGCAAATCAAATTGATCTCTCAGTGACCGTTCTAATCGCCTCTTTGATTAAATTACACAATTATCTAGAAATTCAATCTGTGGCCGCACATAGAAAACAAGTACTTAGAAAAGGAAATTGTATTCTGTCAGAATCACTTTCACAGTAATATCTCTTAAATAACTAGCAATAAAGTGTTGTTTTACATCTGTGAGATAAATTAATTGAATCTCAGACTTGACAAAACTCACAGACCAACAAGTGTATCAGATCTATGTCTGTATGTACAGTGTCTTTGTAAAGTATTCAGACCCCGTGACTTTTTCCACATTGTGGTAGGTTACACCTTATTCTGAGATTGATTAAATTGTATTTTTTTTTCACTGATCAATCTACACACAATACCCCATAATGACAAAGCAAAAAATATCTGAAATATCACATTTACATAAGTATTCAGACCCTTTACTCAGTATTTTGTTGGAGCGCCTTTGGCACCGATTACAACCTCAAGTCTTCTTGGGTATGACGCTACAAGCTTGGCACAGCTGTATTTGGGGAATTTCTACCATTCTTCTCTGCAGATCCTCTCAAGCTCTGTCACGTTGGACTGGGAGCATTGCTGCACAGCTATTTTCAGGTTTCTCCAGAGATGTTCGATCGCGTTCAAGTCCGGGTTCTGGCTAGTCCACTCAAGGACATTGAGAGACCGATTCCCGAAGCAACTCCTGCGTTGTCTTGGCTGTGTGCTTAGGGTTGTTGTCCTGTTGGAAGGTGAACCTTCACCCCAGTCTGAGGTCCTGAGCACTCTGGAGCAGGTTTTCATCAAGGATCTCTCCGTTCATCTTTTCCTCGATTCTGACTAGTCTCCCAGTCCCTGTCGGTGAAAAACATCCCCACAGCATGATGCTGCCACCACCATGCTTCACCGTAGAGATGGTGCCAGGTTTCATCCAGATGTGACGCTTGGCATTCAGGCCAAAGAGTTCAATATTGGTTTCATCAGACCAGAGAATCTTGTTTCTCATGGTCTGAGAGTCTTTAGGTGCCTTTTGGCAAACTCCAAGCGGGCTGTCATGTGCCAATTACTGAGGAGTGGCTTCCGGTTGGCCGCTCTACCATAAAGGCCTGATTGATGGAGTGCTGCAGAGATGGTTGTCCTTCTGGAAGTTTCTCCCATCTCCACAGAGGAACTCTAGAGCTCTGTCAGAGTGACCAGTGGGATATTGGTCACCTCCTTGACCAAGGTCCTTCTCCCCCAATTGCTCAGTTTGGCAGGGGCGGCCATCACTAGGAAGAGTCTTGGTGGTTCCAAACTTCTTCCACTTAAGAATGATGGAGGCCACTGTGTTCTTGGGGACCTTCAATGCTGCAGAAATTTTTTGGTACCCTTCCCCAGATCTGTGCCTCGACACAATCCTGTCTCGGAGCTCTACGGACAATTCCTTCGATCTCATGGCTTGGTTTTTGCTCTGACATGCACTGTCAACTGTGGGACCTCATATAGACAGGTGTGTTCCTTTCCAAATCATGTCCAATCAATTGAATTTACCACAAGTGGACTCCAATCAAGTTGTGTAAACATCTCAAGGATGATCAATGGAAACAGGATGCACCTGAGCTCAATTTCGAGTCTCATAGCAAAGGGTCTGAATACTTATGTAAATAAGGTATTTCTGTTTTTATTTTTAAAAACATTTGCTTGATGTGACAATAACCATAGGAGTTAACAATACTGCACTAACACATCTTAGGAGTTAGCAATACAGTACTAACAGACCATAGGAGTTGGCAATACTACACTAACAGACCATAGGAGTTAGCAATACTGTACTAACAGACCATAGGAGTTAGCAATACTACACTAACAGACCATAGGAGTTAGCAATACTACACTAACAGACCATAGGAGTTAGCAATACTGTACTAACAGACCATAGGAGTTAGCAATTCTGTACTAACAGACCATAGGAGTTAGCAATACTATACTGACAGACCATAGCAGTTAGCGAAACTGTACTGACAGACCATTGGAGTTAGCAATACTGTACTAACAGACCATAGGATTTAGCAATACTGCAGATCTGGGATCAGGCTAGTTGGTCGATGAAATGCTGACCCATCAGCTTGTCTATTTACCTGTGTGGAGAGCCCAACAGCTTGTCTATGTATCTGTGTGGAGAGCCCAACAGCTTGTCTATGTATCTGTGTGGAGAGCCCAACAGCTTGTCTATGTATCTGTGTGGAGAGCCCAACAGCTTGTCTATGTATCTGTGTGGAGAGCCCAACAGCTTGTCTATGTATCTGTGTGGAGAGCCCAACAGCTTGTCTATGTGTCTGTGTGGAGAGCCCAACAGCTTATCTATGTATCTGTGTGGAGAGCCCAACAGCTTGTCTATGTGTCTGTGTGGAGAGCCCAACAGCTTGTCTATGTATCTGTGTGGCGAGCCCAACAGCTTGTCTATGTATCTGTGTGGAGAGCCCAACAGCTTGTCTATGTATCTGTGTGGAGAGCCCAACAGCTTGTCTATGTATCTGTGTGGAGAGCCCAACAGCTTGTCTATGTATCTGTGTGGAGAGCCCAACAGCTTGTCTATGTATCTGTGTGGAGAGCCCAACAGCTTGTCTATGTGTCTGTGTGGAGAGCCCAACAGCTTGTCTATGTGTCTGTGTGGAGAGCCCAACAGCTTATCTATGTATCTGTGTGGAGAGCCCAATAGCTTGTCTATGTATCTGTGTGGAGAGCCCAACAGCTTGTCTAGCGGGGAGGCCCGCTGCTGGTCTGTGTGGAGAGCCCAACAGCTTGTCTATGTATCTGTGTGGAGAGCCCAACAGCTTGTCTATGTATCTGTGTGGAGAGCCTAACAGCTTGTCTATGTATCTGTGTGGATAGCCCAACAGCTTGTCTATGTATCTGTGTGGAGAGCCCAACAGCTTGTCTATGTATCTGTGTGGAGAGCCCAACAGCTTGTCTATGTATCTGTGTGGAGAGCCCAACAGCTTGTCTATGTATCTGTGTGGAGAGCCCAACAGCTTGTCTATGTATCTGTGTGGAGAGCCCAACAGCTTGTCTATGTATCTGTGTGGAGAGCCCAACAGCTTGTCTATGTATCTGTGTGGAGAGCCCAATAGAACAGGCCATTTCAGCATCTGGATTATTGAAACACGGTTTAGTTTACACCCCAGACATAAACAGAGCTGGAGATCTGGTCTGAACACAATCTGGTCCACCGAGACGCTTTTGGAGTGAAGATGGTAGTTCACGCACGCACGCACGCACGCACACACACAGACTAACACACACATACACACACACAGACTAACACACAGACTACACACACACACACACACACACGCACACACAGAGTAACACACACACGCACGCACACACAGACTAACACACACACGCACACACGCACGCACACACGCACACACGGCAAGCATGCACAAAAAACATGCACGCACCCTTCCCTGTCTGTCTGTCTGTCTGTCTGTCTGTCTGTCTGTCTGTCTGTCTGTCTGTCTGTCTGTCTGTCTGTCTGTCTGTCTGTCTGTCTGTCTGTCTGTCTGTCTGTCTGTCTGTCTGTCTGTCTGTCTGTCTGCATGACCCTTTCTACCTAGGCTTTTAGCCAGTGTGTGAAAGAGACCAAGCCTAGACGTCTATACTATCTGTACTCATGGGTGAGAGTGTTAGGGTTCCATTCAATCAGATATGCTTTAGCCAACATGCGCATGAGGTGTAACTGCGAGCTGTCAAATCCACAAGTGGCTCCCGGCATTATACCTAATGCGGACATGAACAGAAATCGAATGCAGACTATGTTTACAAGTTCGAACACTGGAATGTGAGATGTAATCCACCCCTGGATTAGGTTGATAGAAATCCTCATTATTTTTGTTTCATGATTTTTCCATTTAAGCGTAAATTATTTATAGAATTATATTATTCCTACATTTTCTAAAGAAAGTGGTGCAGGTATGGCTTTGTGACAATGACAGCAAGAGCAGCTGCTCAGCGATTTGACAGCTCCAATGCAGTGTCACCAACCAATACCCCCAAAACATCCGCTATTCCCCTGGATAGCACTGATCTGATTGTCTGTTTATACCGTGACAACAGAGTCTACCAGGGGAGTGTTCCCAATGATACCCTAGTCCTTATATAGTGCACTACATTTGACCAAAGCCCTATGGACCCTGTTCAAAAGTAGTGCACTATATAGGTGAATAGGGTGAAATTTGGAACGCACAAACAAAGATATTAACGTTGACTATTAAGTATCAGAGAATTTAAACAGTGTCACAATGTTTGAACAGTTGCCAGTGTTAGACTCTTTCCAGGGTGCGTTGCCATGTTGGACTGAAGAATCCCTCAGTGTTATACAAGTCAAATGAAACACGTAACGCCAAGCTGGGGATGGGAGGCCTATGAAAAAGCTTCAATGGGGTAAGAAGTATTGATGTTCATTTACATTACATTTTACATTTAAGTCATTTAGCAGACGCTCTTATCCAGAGCGACTTACAAAATGGTGCATTCACCTTATGATATCCAGTGGAACAACCACTTTACAATAGTGCATCTAAATATTTTAGGGGGGGGGGGGTTAGAAGGATTACTTTATCCTATCCTAGGTATTCCTTAAAGAGGTGGGGTTTCAGGTGTCTCCGGAAGGTGGTGATTGACTCCGCTGTCCTGGCGTCGTGAGGGAGCTTGTTCCACCATTGGGGTGCCAGAGCAGCGAACAGTTTTGACTGGGCTGAGCGGGAACTGTGCTTCCTCAGAGGTAGGGGGGCCAGCAGGCCAGTGGTGGATGAACGCAGTGCCCTTGTTTGGGTGTAGGGCCTGATCAGAGCCTGAAGGTATGGAGGTGCCGTTCCCTTCACAGCTCCGTAGGCAATCACCATGGTCTTGTAGCGGATGCGAGCTTCAACTGGAAGCCAGTGGAGAGAGCGGAGGAGCGGGGTGACGTGAGAGAACTTGGGAAGGTTGAACACCAGACGGGCTGCGGCGTTCTGGATGAGTTGTAGGGGTTTAATGGCACAGGCAGGGAGCCCAGCCAACAGCGAGTTGCAGTAATCCAGACGGGAGATGACAAGTGCCTGGATTAGGACCTGCGCCGCTTCCTGTGTGAGGCAGGGTCGTACTGTTCAAATGAAGAACAGGGTTTATGACAGGTCAAGTTACTGTAGACTCCCAGGGAAGGTGGCTGTATTAACGGGGTCTGCTTTACTATACACTCCCAGGGAAGGTGACGTACACAGCTCTGAGCTCGCTGCAACCGTACTGTGCTCGCACAGAGAGAGACAGTAGGGGTGCCTGGGTTCACAGAGAGAGACAGTAGGAGTACCTGGGTTCACAGAGAGAGACAGTAGGAGTACCTGGGTTCACAGAGAGAGACAGTAGGAGTACCTGGGTTCACAGAGAGAGACAGTAGGAGTACCTGGGTTCACTGAGAGAGACAGTAGGAGTACCTGGGTTCACAGAGAGAGACAGTAGGAGTACCTGGGTTCACTGAGAGAGACAGTAGGAGTACCTGGGTTCACAGAGAGAGACAGTAGGAGTACCTGGGTTCACTGAGAGAGACAGTAGGAGTACCTGGGTTCACAGAGAGAGACAGTAGGAGTACCTGGGTTCACAGAGAGAGACAGTAGGAGTACCTGGGTTCACAGAGAGAGACAGTAGGAGTACCTGGGTTCACTGAGAGAGACAGTAGGAGTACCTGGGTTCACAGAGAGAGACAGTAGGAGTACCTGGGTTCACTGAGAGAGACAGTAGGAGTACCTGGGTTCACTGAGAGAGACAGTAGGAGTACCTGGGTTCACTGAGAGAGACAGTAGGAGTACCTGGGTTCACTGAGAGAGACAGTAGGAGTACCTGGGTTCACTGAGAGAGACAGTAGGAGTACCTGGGTTCACAGAGAGAGACAGTAGGAGTACCTGGGTTCACTGAGAGAGACAGTAGGAGTACCTGGGTTCACTGAGAGAGACAGTAGGAGTACCTGGGTTCACTGAGAGAGACAGTAGGAGTAACTGGGTTCACTGAGAGAGACAGTAGGAGTACCTGGGTTCACAGAGAGAGACAGTAGGAGTACCTGGGTTCACAGAGAGAGACAGTAGGGGTGCCTGGGTTCACAGAGAGAGACAGTAGGAGTACCTGGGTTCACAGAGAGAGACAGTAGGAGTACCTGGGTTCACTGAGAGAGACAGTAGGAGTACCTGGGTTCACTGAGAGAGACAGTAGGAGTACCTGGGTTCACTGAGAGAGACAGTAGGAGTACCTGGGTTCACTGAGAGAGACAGTAGGAGTACCTGGGTTCACAGAGAGAGACAGTAGGAGTACCTGGGTTCACTGAGAGAGACAGTAGGAGTACCTGGGTTCACAGAGAGAGACAGTAGGAGTACCTGGGTTCACTGAGAGAGACAGTAGGAGTACCTGGGTTCACAGAGAGAGACAGTAGGAGTACCTGGGTCACGAGAGAGACAGTAGGAGTACTGGGTCACGAGAGAGACAGTAGGAGTACCTGGGTTCACAGAGAGAGACAGTAGGGGTGCCTGGGTTCACAGAGAGAGACAGTAGGAGTACCTGGGTTCACAGAGAGAGACAGTAGGAGTACCTGGGTTCACAGAGAGAGACAGTAGGAGTACCTGGGTTCACTGAGAGAGACAGTAGGAGTACCTGGGTTCACTGAGAGAGACAGTAGGAGTAACTGGGTTCACTGAGAGAGACAGTAGGAGTACCTGGGTTCACTGAGAGAGACAGTAGGAGTAACTGGGTTCACTGAGAGAGACAGTAGGGTACCTGGGTTCACTGAGAGAGACAGTAGGAGTACCTGGGTTCACTGAGAGAGACAGTAGGAGTACCTGGGTTCACTGAGAGAGACAGTAGGAGCAACTGGGTTCACTGAGAGAGACAGTAGGAGTACCTGGGTTCACTGAGAGAGACAGTAGGAGCCACTGGGTTCACTGAGAGAGACAGTAGGAGTACCTGGGTTCTCTGAGAGACAGTAGGAGTACCTGGGTTCACTGAGAGAGACAGTAGGAGCAACTGGGTTCACTGAGAGAGACAGTAGGAGTACCTGGGTTCACTGAGAGACAGTAGGAGTACCTGGGTTCACTGAGAGAGACAGTAGGAGCAACTGGGTTCACTGAGAGAGACAGTAGGAGTACCTGGGTTCTCTGAGAGACAGTAGGAGTACCTGGGTTCACTGAGAGAGACAGTAGGAGTACCTGGGTTCTCTGAGAGACAGTAGGAGAAACTGGGTTCACTGAGAGAGACAGTAGGAGTACCTGGGTTCTCTGAGAGACAGTAGGAGAAACTGGGTTCACTGAGAGAGACAGTAGGAGCAACTGGGTTCACTGAGAGAGACAGTAGGGGTACCTGGGTTCACTGAGAGAGACAGTAGGAGTACCTGGGTTCACTGAGAGAGACAGTAGGAGTACCTGGGTTCACTGAGAGAGACAGTAGGAGTACCTGGGTTCACAGAGAGAGACAGTAGGAGTACCTGGGTTCACTGAGAGAGACAGTAGGAGTACCTGGGTTCACTGAGAGAGACAGTAGGAGTACCTGGGTTCACAGAGAGAGACAGTAGGAGTACCTGGGTTCACAGAGAGAGACAGTAGGAGTACCTGGGTTCACTGAGAGAGACAGTAGGAGTACCTGGGTTCACAGAGAGAGACAGTAGGAGTACCTGGGTTCACTGAGAGAGACAGTAGGAGTACCTGGGTTCACAGAGAGAGACAGTAGGAGTACCTGGGTCCACAGAGAGAGACAGTAGGAGTACCTGGGTTCACAGAGAGAGACAGTAGGGGTGCCTGGGTTCACAGAGAGAGACAGTAGGAGTACCTGGGTTCACAGAGAGAGACAGTAGGAGTACCTGGGTTCACAGAGAGAGACAGTAGGAGTACCTGGGTTCACTGAGAGAGACAGTAGGAGTACCTGGGTTCACTGAGAGAGACAGTAGGAGTAACTGGGTTCACTGAGAGAGACAGTAGGAGTACCTGGGTTCACTGAGAGAGACAGTAGGAGTAACTGGGTTCACTGAGAGAGACAGTAGGGGTACCTGGGTTCACTGAGAGAGACAGTAGGAGTACCTGGGTTCACTGAGAGAGACAGTAGGAGTACCTGGGTTCACTGAGAGAGACAGTAGGAGCAACTGGGTTCACTGAGAGAGACAGTAGGAGTACCTGGGTTCACTGAGAGAGACAGTAGGAGCCACTGGGTTCACTGAGAGAGACAGTAGGAGTACCTGGGTTCTCTGAGAGACAGTAGGAGTACCTGGGTTCACTGAGAGAGACAGTAGGAGCAACTGGGTTCACTGAGAGAGACAGTAGGAGTACCTGGGTTCACTGAGAGACAGTAGGAGTACCTGGGTTCACTGAGAGAGACAGTAGGAGTACCTGGGTTCACTGAGAGAGACAGTAGGAGTACCTGGGTTCTCTGAGAGACAGTAGGAGTACCTGGGTTCACTGAGAGAGACAGTAGGAGTACCTGGGTTCTCTGAGAGACAGTAGGAGAAACTGGGTTCACTGAGAGAGACAGTAGGAGTACCTGGGTTCTCTGAGAGACAGTAGGAGAAACTGGGTTCACTGAGAGAGACAGTAGGAGCAACTGGGTTCACTGAGAGAGACAGTAGGGGTACCTGGGTTCACTGAGAGAGACAGTAGGAGTAACTGGGTTCACTGAGAGAGACAGTAGGAGTACCTGGATTCACTGAGAGAGACAGTAGGGGTACCTGGGTTCACTGAGAGAGACAGTAGGAGTAACTGGGTTCACTGAGAGAGACAGTAGGAGTACCTGGGTTCACTGAGAGAGACAGTAGGGTTAACTGGGTTCACTGAGAGAGACAGTAGGAGTACCTGGGTTCACTGCTACCTGTTTCACTACAGATATATGATCCAGTTTGACATGAAATCAGCAGTGACTGCTCTTATTACGTCTCCAGCTGTTATTCCATTGTCCTGTCAACACATGGCTGTCAACACAAGGCTGTCTACACATGGCTGTCTACACAAGACTGTCCAGACAAGACTGTCCAGACAAGACTGTCTACACAAGGCTGTCAACACAAGACTGTCTACACAAGACTGTCAACACATGGCTGTCCACACAAGGCTGTCCACACAAGTCTGTCTGAAACAGTGTCACCGTGCTGCTAACAGACTGTGAAGCTAAACAGCTGGAAGTGATGGGAATCTGTGAGGACTCCCCATCTGCTACCTCCCACCTCGAAGAGAGAGAGAGAATACTCACCAGCTATTACCGCCCGCTGTGTTGACAGTACCCTTTTCACCATACTGACCCAAAGGGTGCCATGCCGAGCTGTACAGTACTGGCCTGGTTACACATCCTCCATGGCAATGTAGAACATTCCAGACCTCCATTACACAAACAAACACTCCATTACACAATCAAACAGGTCCATTTAAACAAGGTGCTCAAGTGAAAAGAATGGCCAAAAAGTAGAAAGACAATATCTGATTTAATAGTGAAAAGAAACATTCTTCATGAGCAGTAATTAACCTAATAATTACCCTAGTAATAACAATTTTTGACTCACCACTTATGCTGCTGCTACTGTTTATTATCTATCCTGTTGCCAAGTCACTTTATTCCAAGTTATATGTAAAGTACCAGTCAAAAGTTTGGACACACCTACTCATTCAAGGGTTTTTCTTTATTTGTACTATTTTCTACATTGTAGAATAATAGTGAAGACATCAAAACTATGAAATAACACATATGGCATTACGTAGTAATCTAAAACGTGTTAAACAAATCAAAATATGTTTTATATTTGAAATTCTTCAAAGTAGCCAACCTTTGCCTTGATGACAGCTTTGCACACTCTTGGCATTCTCTGAACCAGCTTCACCTGGAATGCTTTTCCAACAGTCTTGGGTGATTAGTGCAATCATTGGATAATAAACTGGATGAGCTCCGGTCAAGTCTATCCTACCAACGGGACATTGAAAACTGTAATATCTTATGGCTGAACGACGACATGGATAACATACAGCTGGCTGGGTTTTCGGTCCATTGGCAAGATAGAACAGCTGCCTCCGGTAAGACAAGGGGTGGCAGTCTGTGTCTATTTGTAAATAACAGCTGGTGCACGAAATCTAATATTAAGGAAGTCTCGAGGTTTTGCTCACCTGAGGTAGTGTATCTCATAATAAGCTATAGACCACACTATCTACCAAGAGTTTTCATCTTTCTTTTTCGTAGCCGTCTATTTACCACCACAAACCGATGCTGGCATTAAGACCGCACTCAACCAGCTGTATAAGGCCATAACCAAACAAGAAAATGACCATGCAGAGGCGGCGCTCCTAGTGGCTGACATTTTCCACCTCTCCCTGACTGAGTCTGTAATACCTACATGTTTTAAACAGACCACCGTAGTCCCTGTGCCCAAGTAAGCAAAGGTAACCTGCCTAAATGATTACCGCCCCGTAGCGGTAATCACGTCGGTAGCCAGGAAGTCATCGGTAGTCACTGATGTCGGTAGCCAGGAAGTGCTTTGAAAGGCTGGTCATGGCTCACATCAACAGCATCCTCCCAAATATCCTAGACCCACACCGATTCGCATACCGCCCCAACAGATCCACATATGACGCAATCTCAATCGCACTCCACACTGCCCTTTCCCACCTGGACAAAAGGAACACCTATGTGAGAATGCTGTTCATTGACTACAGCTCAGCGTTCAACACCATGGTGCCAACGAAGCTCGTCACTAAGCTAAGGACACTGGGACTAATCACCTCCCTCTGCAACTGAATCCTGGACTTCCTGATAGTCCGCCCCCAGGTGGTAAGGGTAGGTAACTACACATCCGCCATGCTGATCCTCAACACAGGGGGCCCCTCAGGGGTGTGTACTTAGTCCACTCCTGTACTCCCTATTCTCCCAAGACTGCATGGCCAAACACGACTCCAACATTATCATTAAGTTTGCTGACGACACAACAGTGTTAGGCCTGATCACCAACAACGATGAGACAGCCTATAGGGAGGAGGTCAGAGAACTGGCAGTGTGGTGCCAGGACATCAATGTGAGC
This sequence comes from Salmo salar, assembly GCF_965601325.2. NCBI lineage: Eukaryota > Metazoa > Chordata > Actinopteri > Salmoniformes > Salmonidae > Salmo > Salmo salar. Next base: position 11,157,302 of record NC_138303.1, on the reverse strand, counting down.
AAGACAAAGGAGCTGATCGTGGACTACAGGAAAAGGCGGGCTAGAGCAGGCCCACATTAACATCAATGGGGCTGTAGAGGAGCGGGTCGAGAGTTTCAAGTTCCTTGGTGTCCACATCACCAACGAACTATCATGGTCCAAACACAGCAAGACAGTCATGAAGAGGGCACGACAAAACCTTTTCCCCCTCAGGAGACTGAAAAGATTCGGCATGGGTCCTCAGATCCTCAAAACGTTCTACAGCTGCGCAATTGAGAGCATCCTGACCGGTTGCAACTGTTCGGTATCTGACCATAAGGCGCTACAGAGGGTACTGCATACAGCCCAGTACATCACTGGGGCCAAGCTTCCTGCTATCCAGGACCTATATAATAGGCGGTGTCAGAGGAAAGCCCATAGAATTGTCAGAGTCTCCAGTCACCCAAGTCATAGACTGTTTTCTCTGCTACCGCACGGCAAGCGGTACCGGAGTGCCAAGTGTTGGATCAAAAGGCTCCTTAACAGCTTCTACCCCAAACCAAAGGACTGCTGAACAATTAATCAAATGGCCACCGGACTATTACATTGACCCCCCTCATTATCTATGCATAGTCACTTCACCCCTACCTACATGTACAAATTACCTCAACTAACCTGTACCCCTGCACACTGACTCTGTACCGGTACCCCCTGTATATAACCTCGTTATTGTTATGTTAAGGGAGATACTAAAGTGTTTTAGTACTATATCTCTTGACACAATGATGAAAATAATCATGGCCTCCAAACCCTCAAGCTGCATACTGGACCCTATTCCAACTAAACTACTGAAAGAGCTGCTTCCTGTGCTTGGCCCTCCTATGTTGAACATAATAAACGGCTCTCTATCCACCGGATGTGTACCAAGCTCACTAAAAGTGGCAGTAATAAAGCCTCTCTTGAAAAAGCCGAATCTTGACCCAGAAATTATTAAAAACTATCGGCCTATATCGAATCTTCCATTCCTCTCAAAAATGTTAGAAATAGCTGTTGCACAGCAACTCACTGCCTTCCTGAAGACAAACAATGTATACGAAACGCTTCAGTCTGGTTTTAGACCCCATCATAGCACTGAGACTGCACTTGTGAAGGTGGTAAATTACCTTTTAATGACGTCAGACCGAGGCTCTGCATCTGTCCTCGTGCTCCTAGATCTTAGTGCCGCTTTTGATACCATCGATCACCACATTCTTTTGGAGAGATTGGAAACCCAAATTGGTCTACATGGACAAGTTCTGGCCTGGTTTAGATCTTATCTGTCGGAAAGATATCAGTTTGTCTCTGTGAATGGTTTGTCCTCTGACAAATCAATTGTAAATGTCGGTGTTCCTCAAGGTTCCGTTTTAGGACCACTATTGTTTTCACTATATATTTTACCTCTTGTGGATGTCATTCGAAAACATGATGTTAAATTTCACTGCTATGCGGACGACACACAGCTGTACATTTCAATGAAACATGGTGAAGTCCCAAAATTGCCCCTAGAATTTCTAAGCAAACGGCTGGAGGTAGGGCTTTCTCCTATAGAGCTCCATTTTTATGGAATGGTCTGCCTACCCATGTGAGAGACGCAGACTCAGTCTCAACCTTTAAGTCTTTACTGAAGACTTATCTCTTCAGTAGGTCCAATGATTAAGCATAGTCTGGCCCAGGAGTGTGAAGGTGAACAGAAAGGCTGGAGCAACGAACCGCCCTTGCTGTCTCTGCCTTGCCGGTTCCCCTCTCTCCACTGGGATTCTCTGCCTCTAACCCTATTACAGGGGCTGAGTCACTGGCGTACTGGTGTTCTTCCATGCCGTCCATGGGAGGGGTGCGTCACTTGAGTGGGCTGAGTCACTGACGTGGTCTTCATGTCTGGGTTGGCGCCCCCCCCCTTGGGTTGTGCCGTGGCGGAGATCTTTGTGGGCTATACTCGGCCTTGTCTTAGGACGGTAAGTTGGTGGTTGGAGACATCCCTCTAGTGGTGTGGGGGCTGTGCTTTGGCAAAGTGGGTGGGGTTATATCCTGCCTGTTTGGCCCTGTCCGGGGGTTTCATCGGATGGGGCCACAGTGTCTCCTGATCCATCCTGTCTCAGCCTCCAGTATTTATGCTGCAGTAGTTTATGTGTCGGGGGGCTAGGGTCAGTCTGTTACATCTGGAGTATTTCTCTTGTCTTATCCGGTGTCCTGTGTGAATTTAAATATGCTCTCTCTAATTCTCTCTTTCTCTCTTGCTTTCTTTCTCTCGGAGGACCTGAGCCCTAGGACCATGCCTCAGGACTACCTGGCATGATGACTCCTTGCTGTACCCAGTCCACCTGGCCGTGCTGCTGCTCCAGTTTCAACTGTTCTGCCTGCGGCTATGGAACCCTGACCTGTTCACCGGACGTGCTTGTTGCACCCTCGACAACTACTATGATTATTATTATTTGACCATGCTGGTCATTTATGAACATTTTAACATCTTGACCATGTTCTGTTATAATATCCACCCGGCACAGCCAGAAGAGGACTGGCCACCCCTCATAGCCTGGTTCCTCTCTAGGTTTCTTCCTAGGTTTTTGGCCTTTCTAGGGAGTTTTTCCTAGGGAGTTTTTCCTAGCCACCGTGCTTCTTTCACATGCATTGCTTGCTGTTTGGGGTTTTAGGCTGGGTTTCTGTACAATACTTTGAGATATCAGCTGATGTACGAAGGGCTATATAAATACATTTGATTTGATTTTGATTTGATGTTATTGTGTTATTTTTTTTACTTTACTTTATTTGGTAAATATTTTCTTAACTCTTCTTGAACTGCACTGTTGGTTAAGGGCTTGTAAGTAAACATTTCATGGTAAGGTCTACACTTGTTGTATTCAGCGCATGTGACTAATAGTTTGATTTGATTTGACTAGTCTCCCAATCCCTACCGCTGAAAACAATCCCCACAGCATGATGCTGCCACCACCATGCTTCACCGTAGGGATGGTGCCAGGTTTCCTCCAGACGTGACGCTTGGCATTCAGGCCAAAGAGTTCAATCTTGGTTTCATTGGACCAGAGAATCTTGTTTCTCTTGGTCTGAGAGTCTTTAGGTGCCTTTTGGCAAACTCCAAGCGGGCTGTCATGTGCCTTTTACTGAGGAGTGGTTTCCGTCTGGCCACTCTACCATAAAGGCAGATTGGTGGAGTTCTGAAGAGATGGCTGTCCTTCTGGAAGGTTCTCCCATCTCCACAGAGGAACTCTAGAGCTCTGTCAGAGTGACCATCAGGTTCTTGGTCACCTCCCTGACCAAGGGCCTTATCTTTAGAATGCTCAGTTTGGCCCAACGGCCAGCTCTAGGAAGAGTCTTGGTGGTTCCAAACTTCTTCCACTTAAGAATGATGGAGGCCACTGTGTTCTTGGGGTCTTTCAATGCTGCAGATACCCTTCCCCAGATCTGTGTCTCGACACAATCCTGTCTTGGACCTCTACGAACAATTCCTTCGACATCAAGACTTGGTTTTTGCTCTAACATGCACCGTCAGCTGTGGGACCTGCCTTTCCAAATCCTGTCTAATCAATTGAATTTACCACAGGTGGACTTCTGTGTAGATTTCTGAGAAAAAAAATGTATTTAATCAATTTTATAATAAGGCTATAACGTAACAAAATGTGGAAAAAGTCAAGGGATATGAATACATTCCAAAGGCACTGTATACCAAACCAAGTGGAGAGGCTGCTGTTGGACAGAAACTCAGACCCAGAACTGGGGCTTTAAAGTCAAATAACATCCAAAAGACTGACATCTCTGTGTTACCTGTTTGAAGGCGGTTATGCCTGAGAGCTGTTTTGTTTTTACTGTGTATGTATGTATGTATGTATGTATGTATGTATGTATGTATGTATGTATGTATGTATGTATGTATGTATGTATGTATGTATGTATGTATGTATGTATGTATGTTATTGTACTGCTCTAGGGATGTAATTATTGTTTGGATAACCTTATTTACTATTATGTATTATGTAATTCTTGAATTAATTGTTTGTTCAATGACAGACGACTAGTTTTGATGTATATTTTTTCACTTAAGAACTACTGCACCAAAAAAGTAAAATAATTTGCGACTAAGACCTTCTTGGAAAACTTCTAAATCAATGACAGATTTCTTGAGTTATCTTTGATTAATTCAGACTATTTTGAGGAAGTGTACTGGCTACGGAATCTCAAGAGGGACAAACAGTAATGTTGCCGCTTTTTTCTTGTTTTTCAAGCGAAGGCATTTTAAGTGAGTATCCCAGCTAGCACAGTGGATCTGGGCCGATTCCGGCTGAGAGTCGGGGCACTCGGCTGAGAGTCAGACTCGGCCGACGTCATGTGGCCCGACTCTGGGCCGCCTTCGGCAGTATTGCTTATGGCTGGGATAGTATTTTAGTAATTTGATACTTTGTGCAAGGCAATTGATAAGCACTAAAAACGTTGTGGATGGAGCCTCGAGTGGCGCAGTGGTCTAAGACACTGCATCGCAAACTGAATTGCTACAGATGCTGGTTTGAGACCCATGCCGGCCACGACCGGGAGACCCATGAGGCGACGCACAATTGGCGCAGAGCCGTCAGAATTAGGGGAGGGTTTGGCCGGCCCGGGATGTCCTTGTCCCATCGCGCTGTAGCGACTCCTGTGGCGGGCCAGGGGCATGCACGGTCACCAGGTGTATGGCGTTTCCTCCGACACACACAGTTTTTTTGTGGATGGGTATAATTTGTATGTATAAAATGTATAGTAGTAATATTTAAAATTACTAAATCGGGTAATTTTGTATATATTTATTTCAATTTGCATCGGGCCGCTTCTGGGGGGATTCTGGTAAGATGCCGATAAAGTCGGCTGAATTCCGGTAGACGGAAACGACCCGATGTACTTGGGCTGATTCTAGGCAGTCATTCATTTTGATTCCAGGCCGAGTCCGACACGCGATTCCGGGCCGATTCAATCAGTTCCGGCCCCCCCGGAAGAGGGCCGCTTCTGGGCCGATTCCTCATTGCTAGCTGGGATGCTAGTACAGACCTTGACTTCGCCTATCCGAGTTCATAGCACATATTGGTGGGTAACAACTTCCTGCTTTTACTTTCTGCTTTGCTCCTAGTGGTACACTTGCAATCTATTCAATCAATTTGGTTGCAGATGCAGTCAGGAGAGGAGGACCTGTAAAATAAAGTTCTGAACCGGTTTGAACCCCCAAAAAAGTTATGGTTTATATCATTACTTTCTGTTCCTTTTTAAACCTATAAAATCAATTTTATTTTACATTTAGCTCGACATTAAATTACTTCCGCAATCAATGCGGATAGAGCAGCTTGCTGTGGAGCAGGCAAGCTATAGTTGTTTACATGCGTCTCGCGTCCTACACTTGTCTGTCCAATGCAACTGAAATTTTGCGAGTTTGGAGGGAGCGAGAGAGAGTGGAGGATGGAGGCTTGGCTTGAAGCGTTGGGCATCTTGTTATGACATACATTATCTGAATTAGGCCCACAGAACTATACCTACGGAGGAGTGGCTTCTATGAAGGAACTTTAAATGTCTTTGAACTTCAGAGAGTTGGCTTACCGTTGGACCAGAGCTACCTAGCTAACAAGCGTGTGTGTGCAGAGTGGTATCAGAATTAAAAACATGTCTTAACTTTTTGTAGTTAATAAATCCAATGTGAAATGTGATAACTAAAGTATCCTTAACTAGCATTGAAAAAGTTAATCCATTCTTCTCTAATGAAACATCTCTCTCCCTAATTTCTGATCCACGCTTATAACAGCTACTAGACAATGCTTTGGAGCATGAAGCGTGCGAGGGGCAAGTTGCCTACACACGCGCACACACACTGGCAAAGATTTCCAGCTGGCATGCAGACACTGGGATATGTTTCTGAGTGACAGAGTGAGGGCTTTGCATAGGCACTTTGTTACGTTTTTTGTGGGACTGGAAAGAAAATGCCCAGAATGTAAAAGATCGTTATTAAAACCTCTAGGGGCTAGGGGGCAGTATTTTCACGTCCGGATAAAAAACATACCCAATTTAAACAGGTTACTACTCTGGCCCAGAAAATAGAATATGCATATTATTAGTAGATTTGGATAGAAAACACTCTGAAGTTTCTAAAACTGTTTGAATGGTGTCTCTAAGTATAACAGAACTCATATGGCAGGCAAAAACCTGAGAAAAAATACAGGCAGGAAATGAAAATCTTGTGGCTGTACTATTTTCAAGTCATTGCCAATAAAACACACAGTGACAAAGGATTCATTTTGCACTTCCTATGGCTTCCACTAGATGTCAACAGTCTTTATAAAGTTGTTTGAAGCGTCTATGATGAACAGAGACCGGATGAGAAGCATTCATGCGCGTTCATGTGAGATGAGACCTTTTTCAAAACGTTTTTCAAGACACAGGAAAGGTCCGGTTGAAATATTACTGATGTTTCACGTTAAAAATGGCCCTGAAGATTGATGCTAAACAACGTTTGACATGTTTGAACGAACGTAAATAGATTTTTTTTTTTACTTTTCGTCGTGACTTTTCCCTCCCGCACCCTACATTTTGAGTAGCCTACTGAACGCGCTAACAACACGGAACAACATGGAGTTATTTGGACATAAATTATGAACTTCATCGAAAAAAACAACATTTGTTGTGGACCTGGAATCCTGGAAGTGCCTTCTGATGAAGATTATTAAAGGTAAGGGAATATTTCTAATGTTATTTATGATTTTAGATGATTCCAAAATGGCGGCTATCTGTATTGCGTAGTGTATTTTTCTGAGCAGAGTACTCAGATTATTGCAAAGTGTGCTTTCCCAGTAAAATTATTTTGAAATCTGTCAATGCGGTTGCATTTAGGAGATGTTAATCTATAATTCTTTGAATAACAGTTTAATACTTTAACCACGTTTTCTAATTAGTATTTTTTGTAAATTCATTGGCAGTTTTGGGGGAGACACATTTTCTCAACGACACGCGCCGATGTAAAATGCTGTTTTTGGATATAAATATGAACTTGATAGAACAAAAAATGCATGTATAATGTCCTAGGAGTGTCATCTGATGAAGATTGTCAAAGGTTAGTGCTTAATTTTAGCTGGTTTTCTGCTTTTGGTGACGCCTGTCCTTGAATTGAAAATGGATGTGTGTACTTTTTTGGCTATGTACTCTCCTAACATAATCTAACTTTATGCTTTCGCCGTAAAGCCTCTTTGAAATCGGACAATGTGGTTCGATTAAGGAGATGTTTATCTTTCAAATGGTGTAAAATTGATTGTTTGAGAAATTGAAATTATTAGATTTTTGCTGTTTTGAATTTCCCGCCATGCTAGCGATCCCGTCAGTGGGATTCTATCCCCAACAGGTCCCTAACAGGTTCCGATTCCCATGCTTTTAAATAACGGTTCCGTCCCAGACCAGTATAGATCACTTTCGTAACCCGGTTCTGATTCTGTACCTCGAAGAAGAAAAAAATCCCTGAACCAGTTCCAACCGCTGCACACCACACCACACACATACACACACATACATACACCACACACACATACATACACACACACACACACACATACATACACACACACAATTCTAGAAGCTCAGCTATGACAGCAGACAAGACATACGGTTGCAAGCCACTGTGATGTCTGTCTGCTCTCTGCACTGCACTGTGACAGACTGTATGTACCAGGAGGTACTAAGCTGTCTGGTAGAACAGGACAGTGTGGCCTATAGACTTAATATATATGAATGGGAAATATCCTGTTTCTATAAAGAGATGAGAAGGCTGGTGTGGCACCTTTCCACCAAGGCATTAAAAGCTAAATATTAGGAAACTGTCAATAGACCTGATCGAAAGCCTTAGGCTAGTAATGCATTCTCCTTGAATGCAATGCAATCATAGGTCCATCAAATGATAAATACACTTGATGACAATATATATACAGCAGCCTGGCCTTGCTTCCCATTTATGAGGTAGTTGCTGATATAATGTAACTTGATACCTGCCTTCGCATTTGCCTCAATAAGCACTCTCTTTCTTTACATCTCTCTCTCTTTCTTTCCTTTTGTCTCTCTCTCCATCTCTTTTTTCTTTCCATCTCTCTCTCCAACTCTTTCTCTCTCTCTCTTTCTCTCTCTCTCTCTCTCCATCTCTTTTTTCTTTCCATCTCTCTCTCTCCATCTCTTTTTTCTTTCCATCTCTCTCCAACTCTTTCTCTCTCTCTCTTTCTCTCTTTCTCTCTCTCCATCTCTTTTTTCTTTCCATCTCTCTCTCTCCATCTCTTTTTTCTTTCCATCTCTCTCCAACTCTTTCTCTCTCTTTTTTTTCTCTCTCTCTCTTTCTCTCTCTCTCTCTCTCTCTCTCTCTCTCTCATTGGTTGAGAAGCCATTAGCGGCTAGATGCTAGCCATTAACTGTGGAGCACTCTGCTCTCTCACACGTCTGCCTCATAATGTGACGTCCTCTGGGAAATATTTAGCTGAAAATCGAAGATTATCTCAACTGGCTAGAAATATTGACATTAATTATTCCACTGATGATCCAGTGAATTACACACAAAATACCACCTGATCCACCTTTTGTGGTTCTTATTATGGTCACTTTATATGATTATTATATAGGTTACAGTAGTCGCAAAATCGAAGGGAAATTCTCCAAATTATAGTCTACCAAAGAATATATTTATAGGCTGGCTATAAGTGATACAGTATGATGTCATTAATTAATGACATGTAACCGTTGTGGCATGATCAAAAGGTAAATGTTCCTAATTCTAGGCTCCCAAATGCTATTATATTCTATTGAAGTGATGTTCTCATTTGAAAGTGTTATCATCAATCACAAAATGTAACTTTTTCGCAAAAACCTACTGTGTTGACAAAGTATATATTGGTTGAAGTGTTATATTACCCATGTAGGAAAATTTAGCAATAACATATTGGTGACAGCCTGTATGTCCTCCCACCTCTCTGTTTCATGTCTCAGCCCTCCCACCAATCTGTTTCATGTCTCAGCCCTCCCACCAATCTGTTTCATGTCTCAGTCCTCCCACCAATCTGTTTCATGTCTCAGTCCTCCCACCTCTCTGTTTCATGTCTCAGCCCTCCCACCAATCTGTTTCATGTCTCAGTCCTCCCACCTCTCTGTTTCATGTCTCAGTCCTCCCACCTCGCTGTTTCATGTCTCAGCCCTCCCACCTCTCTGTTTCATGTCTCAGCCCTCCCACCTCTCTGTTTCATGTCTCAGTCCTCCCACCTCTCTGTTTCATGTCTCAGTCCTCCCACCTCTCTGTTTCATGTCTCAGCCCTCCCACCAATCTGTTTCATGTCTCAGTCCTCCCACCTCTCTGTTTCATGTCTCAGTCCTCCCACCAATCTGTTTCATGTCTCAGTCCTCCCACCTCTCTGTTTCATGTCTCAGTCCTCCCACCAATCTGTTTCATGTCTCAGTCCTCCCACCAATCTGTTTCATGTCTCAGTCCTCCCACCTCTCTGTTTCATGTCTCAGTCCTCCCACCAATCTGTTACATGTCTCAGTCCTCCCACCAATCTGTTTCATGTCTCAGTCCTCCCACCAATCTGTTTCATGTCTCAGCCCTCCCACCTCTCTGTTTCATGTCTCAGCCCTCCCACCTCTCTGTTTCATCTCTCAGCCCTCCCACCAATCTGTTTCATGTCTCAGCCCTCCTACCAATCTGTTTCATGTCTCAGTCCTCCCACCTCTCTGTTTCATGCCTCAGCCCTCCCACCAATCTGTTACATGTCTCAGCCCTCCCACCAATCTGTTACATGCCTCAGCCCTCCCACCAATCTGTTTCATGCCTCAGCCCTCCCACCAATCTGTTTCATGTCTCAGCCCTCCCACCAATCTGTTACATGTCTCAGCCCTCCCACCAATCTGTTACATGTCTCAGCCCTCCCACCAATCTGTTTCATGCCTCAGCCCTCCCACCAATCTGTTACATGTCTCAGCCATCCCACCTCTCTGTTACATGTCTCTGGTAGCCCAGGAAAGCCAGCATGGATAGAATGCATTAATTGACAAATATTTGCCATATTCGAATATTCCTCATGTGCCAACGTATTGCCACAGTCCGTGCCATGGTGAAACGTGCACTCCGGTAGACCTGAAATAATTGGATGGTAAAGCTTGCCAGCCAACCAGAAGAGCAAGGTGAAGCAATTCAGACATTCTTGAAAGTCAGGGCAATCCTTGTCCTGTCAGCCTATTCCCGACAATGTAAACTCTGACATAAATATTAGGAATGCACGATATATCGGTACTCATATTGGAATCGGCCGATATTTTCTATAAATGCCAACATCGGCATAGGCAAAATGTCTAGTTTAACGCCGACGTCATTAAAACTCATTTTTCAACCACTCCACACATTTCTTGTTAACAAACTATAGTTTTGGCAAGTCGGTTAGAACATCTACTTTGTGCATGACACAAGTCATTTTTCCAACAATTGTTATTATTTCACTTATAATTCACTGTATCACAATTACAGTGTGTCAGAAGTTTACATACACTAAGTTGACTGTGCCTTTAAACAGCTTGGAAAATTCCAGAAAATGATGTCATGGCTTTAGAAGCTTCTGATAGGCTAATTGACATCATTTGAGTCAGTTAGAGGTGGATGTATTTCAAGGCCTACCTTCAAACTCAAAATTGTAGACCTCCACAAGTCTGGTTCATCCTTGGGAGCAATTTCCAAACGCCTGAAGGTACCACGTTAATCTGTACAAACAATAGTACGCGAGTGTAAACACCATGGGACCACGCAGCTGCCGTACTGCTCAGGAAGGAGACGCGTTGTGTCTCCTAGAGATGAACGTACTTTGCTGCGAAAAGTGCAAATCAATCCCAGAACAACAGCAACTGACCTTGTGAAGATGCTGGAGGAAACGAGTACAAAACTATCCAACAAGTACGATCTTTGTCGCCATGTGCAGTTGCAAACCGTAGTCTGTCTTTTTTATGGTGGTTTTGGAGCAGTGGCTTCTTCCTTGCTGAGCGGCCTTTCAGGTTATGTTGATATAGGACTCGTTTTACTGTGGATATAGATACTTTTGTACCCGTTTCATCCAGCATCTTCACAAGGTACTTTGCTGTTGTTCTGGGATTGATTCACACTTTTCGCACCAAAGTACGTTCAGATAAAAAAGTATAGACAGAGCGGATACTTACCGATTCACGGTTGATGCCCATACCATGGTAAAGAGCAGCTGAGGTAACTAACAAGGAAGAGCCGAGAAGAGAGGTGCTTCAGAGAGTGAGGCAGTTTCATCAGCCGAGGGGAAATCAGTGAGGGTAGCTAATCCAGAAGTGATATAGCGAGCACTAAACCAAGGTTGAAAACCTCTGGTAGCTTAGTTCACAGAGAACAGGTCTAAAAGTTGACAAAACAAATATAGGACAATGAAAGAACAGACAAGGTACTAAACAATTAGAGCAGGTAAGAATGATTTTCTACTTTCATTTTGAGCCAGAGGCAAGTCTGCCAGCAGAGGAGAAGTCAGAGCTGCCTGGAATAGCCGAGCAAGATCATGTGATTTGTTGTTTACATCACACCTCCTTGTGCTTGGTGGATTGTAACTCACCACTGCCAATGCTCGGTCTGGAATGTAATTACATGCTAGCATGGCTGGCTAACATTAGCCAGCTCGAGCTAGCAAACGAAGAGTAGATTCTCCATAAGATGTTGTGAAAGAGTGCTTTGTGGGTAGTTTCAAAGATGTCCTAAAAAAAGGTGATAAATATTTCAAAACCCCAAAACACAACTACTTTTGTAGTTATAGGTAACCACATTGTGACTACAACTAAGTTACTAAGTCTTTGACCACGTTGTTACTTTGGTGAGTAAAAACTCATGCTACCTACCCTACCCTTCCCGTGTGCCACATGAAGGCCAAAAAGATCATCAAGGACATCAACCCCCCGAGCCACGGCCTGTTCACCCCGCTACCATCCAGAAGGCAAGGTCAGTACACGTGCATCAAAGCTGGGACCGAGAGACGGAAAATCAGCTTCTATCAAGGCCATCAGAATGTTAAATAGCCATCACTAGCCGGCTTCCACCCAGTACCCTGCCCTGTACCTTAGAGGCTGCTGCCCTATAGACATAGACATGGAATCACTGACCACTTTAAAACCTCTTGAGGATACCCTAGGATAGGGGGCGCCACAGCGCATTTTGAAAAAAAATCGTTCCCATTTTCAACGGCCTACTAATCAAACTCAGAAGCTAGGGCATGCATATACTTATTATATATGGATAGAAAACACCCTAAAGTTTCTAAAACTGTTTGAATGGTGTCTGTGAGTATAACAGAACTCAAATGGCAGTCAAAACCCCGAGACCGATTGAAACAGGAAGTGGAATTCAGAATTGTGGACTCGACTTCTCATCTTTCCCTATAAATCACACCGTTAACCATGGTTCAGTGAGCACTTCCTATTGCTTCCACTAGATGTCGCCAGTCTTTTCACAGTGGTTTGAGCCTTATACAGTCGAAACTCAGTGAATGAGACTCTTTGGAAATTGGTCACAGGGGATGGGCCATCACCATTATGACGCCGGCGGCCATGTCTACCCCCACCTTTGGAAACGGTTTGAAAGACAATTAAATCATCCCCCTCGAATCTTATTGGCTCTCTTGGTGTTACAGGCCCTGAAGATTAATGTTTTACAACGTTTGACATGTTTGAACAAACCTACAGGCGGGAGAATCATTTTATCCGAAACTTCAGCCCTGCGCACATCGGAGAATTTGGAGAGAGCCCAAGGACGCGCTACCAACAGCAGGCTAATGGAACGTGAAGTATGGACTTTTTCGACCGAAAATACATCTGTTGTGGACCTGGGATTCTTTCTGATGAAGACAACTAAAGGTAGGCGATTATTGACAATATTATACAAGATGAGATGTGACATGCGATTGTGCCAAGATGGCGCCGAGCTCTGTATATTAGCTCATTTTCTGAGTATCGCATCTCCTTTTATCGCAAAGTGTGATTACCCAGTAAAGTTAATTTAAAATCTGGTATGACAGGTGTTCTCAAGAGATATTCATCTATAAATGTTAGATTGACAATATAAATTTAAAAAATCGTTATCGGATAGTAATTTAGGGAATTGTAGCATTGTTTACCGGGACGCATCTAACATAATCTAATGATTTGCTTTTCCTGTAAAACCTTTTTGAAATCGGACGACGTGGGTCGATTCAGGAGAGGTGTATCTATAAAAAAAAAAAAAAAAAAAATTATTTTATTTTATTTATGATTTTTTTTTAATGCTAATTGGCGATATGATTTTTCGCTGGATTTTGATCCCGCTGACGGGATGAGACGCTGGAGAGGTTAATAATGGAACACTAGTCACTTTAATAATTTTTACATACTGCTTTACTAATTTCATGTGTATATACTGTATTCTATTCTACTGTATTTTAGTCAATGCCACTCCGACATTGCTCGTCCTAATATTTATATATTTCTTAATTGCATTATTTTACTTTTAGATTTATTTGTATTGTTGTGAATTGTTAGATATCTAGGAACACAAGCATTTCTCTACACCCGCAATAACATCTGCTAAATACGTGTATGTGACCAATACAATTCGATTTGATAGAGCTTATAATTACGTGATGACATCACGTGCCCCTTGTACTTTCAAAAGTATTCTACAATAATAATTTATTGGAAAAACACAGTTTCCATCATCATTTGTTGTAATACAGAAAGTTAGACAAAATAAAAATCCACCCCTGTCGTACAGATAAAATGTCTCCTATATATGCCGTTTCCATTACATCCCAGCTAGCAATGGGGGGGGCCGGAACTGATTGAATCGACTCGGAATCGGGTGTCGGACTTGGCCTGGAATCAAAATGAATGACTGCCCAGAATCGGCCTGTTTCTGTCCATCGGAATTCAGCCGACTTTTTCGGCATCTTACCAGAATCCCCCCCCGATGCAAATTTAAATAAATGTATACAAAATTAACCAATTTAGTCATTTTAAATATTACTATTTTATACATAAAAATTATACCCATCCACAAAAAAACACATTTTGTTTCGGAGGAAACACCGTACACCTGGTGACCATGTCAGCGTGCATGCACCTGGCCCGTGTCACACCCTGACCTTAGAGAGGCGTTTTATTTCCTCTAGTTTGGTTAGGTCAGGGTGTGATGTGGGGTGGGCAATCTAGTTTTTGTATTTCTTTGTTTTGGCCGAGTATGGTTTCCAATCAGAGGCAGCTGTCTATCGTTGTCTCTGATTGGGAATCATACTTAGGCAGCCCTTTTTCCCTCCTTCAGTTGTGGGATCTTGTTTTTGTACAGCTCAGTAAAGCCCGCAGAACGTGACGTTCGGTTTCCTTTGTTTGTTGTTTTGTTTAGTGTTCTGAGTTATAATAAAATGTATCATGAGCACTTACCACGCTGCACCTTGGTCTCCTCTCTACGACGAACGTTACAGCCCGCCACAGGAGTCGCTACAGCGCGATGGAACAAGGCCATCCCGGGCCGGCCAAAACCTCCCCTAACTCGGACGACGCTCGGCCAATTGTGTGTCGCCTCATGGGTCTCCCGAACGCGGTCAGGACTCTTAAAAAATGTCATTTAAATGTTAAAAAAATACAATTATCATAGAAACAATGAGAGAGTATGGAAAAAATAAATCATGAAATGTCAATTATATAAAGCAGCCCGTGTAATCATCTGCCAGAGAGTAGACCCAATAAGCCTGAGCCCCAAGTAATACATTTGGGCCAGATAACTCACATCGGAATCGGCCCGAGCCCCAAGTAATACATTTGGGCCAGATAACTTTCACCAGAATCGGCCCATGCCCAAAGTAATACATTTGGGCCAGATAACGCACACTGGAATCGGCTCGAGCCCCAAATAATACATTTGGGCCAGATAACTCACACAGGAATCGGCTAAAGCCCCAAAGTAATACATTTGGGCCAGATAACTCTCACCAGAATCGGCCCGATGATCGGCAACATGATGTCGGCCGAGTCTGACTCTCAGCCGAGTTCCCCTGACTCTCAGCCGGAATCGGCCCAGATCCACTGTGCTAGCTGGGACGTGTCCAATAATATTCTTTTTTTGCGGCATTGCTTTTGTCAAATAAACCTGGGTCAATGGAAACCTGCCTACTTACAAAAAACATATAAGAGTCTATTTTTAAGTGACGAGCATGAGACACAATATGACACACATTCATGACAGAAAGATAACAACCATTCATGCTGCTGATGGCTGTTACTGCTACAATAAGGTGCCAGGGCCAGACAGTCATAGGGACAGTCATAGGGACAGTCATAGGTGAACTTGAAAATAGGCCTATAAGACTTCAACGTCTGAATTGGACTTGAATGGTTTACTTTAGTGTGTTACCATATAGTAGTACATAATGCCAGAGATTGCATTCCAGTCATAGAATCCTCATGTCATTAATGGTAACATTTAGGGCTACACCCTCAATAACATCTGCTAAATACGTGTATGTGACCAATAAAATGTGATTTCATATGTATAACCTATGCTAATTAAACGACCCCAGGAAAATTATATGCCTTTGAACTTAGTGACACAACATCATTCTCTGTACGATGCTATTTCCACACCAGCGCGTTCTTTCCGGCTAGCGGCTTGTCTTGTTTGGTGTTCCACAGCAGCCAGATGCAACTGAGAGAACAGACACACACACCTGTTGATTGTCGGTGGCGCGTCTGCGGACACGCTCTCTAGAACACCTGTTGATTGCATTGCATTACTCTAATGATTAACTGTGGGGGTTTATGAACAGGAAGCCTATTCCTACAAATTACAATAGTATTGTAGCGACCCTGGTTTATAAGCATGGTTTATTATGCAAAAACAAAATAAAAGGTACACTTACTCTAGCAGCCCTGGATGAGTAGGGGTCCTCAAAGAGTGCCCATATCTTTGGTTGGCAAACTTCGCAGCATCCCCTCGATCTTTCCGGGCAGTCCTCAATGCCGAACCGTCTGGGTAGTTCATCGTCCGTGTCATCTGGGTCCGGTGGTTCGAATATGTCCAGTGCCTCCTCTGCGTCCCGGTGCTGCCGGTATGTCATCCAGCAACACGGCTCCACGTCGGTCTCATCTATCCCCCAAAACGCCAACTCCTCTTCAAAAAGAGGCCCGCAGACATCGGCGGGGCAATGAAGCTTGCCAGTTCTATAATAGTTCAACACATAAGCGAATATGCCAGGGTGCCTGTCGAAAAATAACTCGTTTGTAGTTGTCGATATGGGTCCTACGGGGAGGGATTCCTTGTTTGCGTTTGGCTCTGGCGGGTCGGCTAACCAGGCCAGGCGTGTCCCCGGTAGGGTCCTAAGTGTGCTCTTGTAGGTTTCGTGTCTTGTGCCACCAACATTGATAACAATTTTTTCCGAGTCTTCCCCCCTGGTCATCTCTTCCTTTAGACATGTCTTGGACGGAGGTTTGTTACCTGACTTTCGTCCTCGGTAAGACGAAACACACACCGAGCTGATCATAGATTTAGTTGAATAGACGGTTGGTTATTCCGTTGGTTTGTGTTTATCCGTTATTATATACCCCTGATGCAAAATAAAAAACGAGTACACGGTGACGGTTCAGAGTTCGTTCTCATGTCAGTCGTTATGATACTACTCATTTATCCAACTATTCGTCCTGTCGACAGTTGTTCTCTGCTTCAACAAGTCCCAATGCGCGCTGCAGGCAGAGTGGCCTTGAATAAAACCACCTGCTATTGGCTACACCTCCCCTAAATACTCTTATGTTCGCAATCTCAAAATATCTCTATAAATCTGGGCTTGTAAAGCTTTTGTTGGCAAAATATTTGTGTAATAATATAAATTAATAAGCAAATGATGTAGCTTCAATAATTCAACAGTTCAATCAAGGATACCGACTTCGCGACCTTAAACGACAGTTTCAATTTATGGAATATTGGGAGTTTTGTATTCTACATCAAATCTACAAATTGTGCAAATTTAAAGAGCTGCTAATTTCTATGTGAATTTTGTGAAATGATTGGAGCCGCTTAAAAGCAATAACCCAAGGTCCTCACCTTAGTCACGAAATCCATCTGAGTCCCCCCCCCCCCAAAAAAAAAAAAAAATTCGATCAAGTTTCTTTAACATGAAAGTTGACCCCTATGATCCAAACGGATAAACGCGCTTGGAATATTCCATCAATTTGCGACGATGTCGTCCTCGATGCAGAGAGGCGCGTGAGATGTGTGAGGTTGTTTTCCAGGAAGGTTCAGGATCTTTTGCTTCTCCAACCAGAAGTATCCTCCCTCCTCCTCCCTCAGCCTCACCATAGTCAGTCAGAGACGACGCAACCAACTCATCCTGTAGGCTGCCTGGGGCGTGCAACAGCCCCAATAAATTAACCCTTTTTGCGCCGAGGAGTCATTTGAAGGAGATATTATTCTATACCACTCCCTTTATGAACTCAGTTGATATCATTTGAAAACGTGACTAGGACTAAAAGGGCTTTAAAATATCACTGACTGTAGATTCATGCAGGCCTGTTTCAACTACTTGTTGGGTACGCTGTGCAATGTAGGCTGAGGCTACATCGGGGGTACACCTCATTATATATAGAGAGAGACTCAATTAGGATAGCTAAACAATGAATTCACACACACACAAACACCTCTATAAATATGAAATGATATGAGTTACACTACTGTGAGATCCTTGAAAGATGGGTAGCTTCCTTTGCTGTAATGCAGCAGGTGCACTTCAAACTATACATAATTGTCTATAGAAATTCCTCTCATGTGTTGCTACCATGGTGCAATGCCGATCAGCACTTATACAAGTCCTTTGAGACACGGTCAAGAAGTAACAGTCGTTATTACCCATGGATAACCTCTTCATAACAACATCATTAGAAATTATTATAATCGGAGGCATCGTGATTATATTTTCTATATTATCAACGATTCTTTTTCTTCTATCTTATTAAAAAGTGATGCTGTGCAAGAGGGGCTTTCACCTCTCCTTCTCGTAACACATGTGCCCTTGCAATCAGGAGCGAATATGATGCGATGCCTGTACTTCACTCTTGAATGTTCTCTTCCTCGCACTGATGCTCTTTGACTAAGATAATTCTCCTTCATTTGAGGAGGCGGATTTTACATAAACGCATTATCACCAAGTTATCCTTGTATCAACTTAACTGCCGAATGAAGAAAGAAAAAAAAAACAATTTCATGGGGATAGAATAAGCATTAACGCTACCTGTTGTGTCCTAATGCCATGACCACTTTGGAAATAAGTGTGAACGCAGAACAAAGAAATATATAAACGCAACATGTAAAGTGTGAGTCCCATGTTTAATGAGTTGAAATAAAACAGCCCAGAATTTTTCCATGCACACCAAAAGCTTATTTCTCTCAAATGCTGTGCACAAATTTGTTTACATCTCTTTTAGTGAGCATTTCTCTTTTGCCAAGATAATCCATCTACCTGGCAGGTGTGGCATATCAATAAGCTGATTAAAAAGCATGATCATTACACAGGTGCACCTTGTGCCGGGGACAATAAATGGCCACTCTAAAATGTGAAGTTTTGTCACACAACACAATGCCACGATGTCTCAAGTTTTGAGGGAGCGTGCAATTGGCATGATGACTGCAGGAATGTTCACAGCTGTTGACAGAGAATTGAATGTTCATAGCTCTACCATAAGCCACCTCCAACATAGTTTTTGAGATTTTGCCAGCATGTCCAACTGGCATCACAATCACAGACCAAGTGTAACCACGCCAGTCCAGGAACTCCCCATCTGGCTTCTTCATCGTCTGCAAGCAGCTAACTGGACAATTGATGAAACTGTGGGTTTGCACAACCGAAGAATTTCTGCACAAACTGTCAGAAACCGTCTCAGGGAAGCTCATCTGCATGCTCGTCGTCCTCACCAGGGTCTTGGCCTGACTGCAGTTCTGCGTCGTAATGGACTTTAGTGGTAAAATGCTCACCTTCGATGGCCACTGGCCCGCTGGAGAAGTGTGCTCTTCACGGATGAATCACAGTTTCAACTGTACTGGGCAGATGGTAGACGGCGTGTATGGCGTCGTGTGGGCGAGCGGTTTGCTGATGTCAACATTGTGAACAGAGTGCCCCATGGTGGCGGTGGGGTTATGGTATAGGCAGGCATAAGCTACGGACAACAAACACAATTGCATTTTATCTATGGCAATTTGAATGCAGAGACACCGTGACGAGATCCTGAGGCCCATTGTCGTGTCATTCTCCCGTCACCATCACCTCATGTTTCAGCATGATAATGCAATCCATGTCGCACAATTCCTGGAAGCTGAAAATGTCCCAGTTCTTCCATGGCCTGTGTACTCACCAGACGTGTCACCCATTTAGAATGTTTAAGATGCTCTGGATCGACGTGTACAACAGCGTGTTCCAGTTCCCGCCAATATTCAGCAACTTCACACAGCCATTGATGAGGAGAGGGACAAGATTCCACAGGCCACAATCAACAGCCTGATCAACTCTAAACGAAGGAAATGTCACGCTGCATGAAGCAAATGGTGGTGACACCAGATACTGACTGGTTTTCTGATCCACGCCCCCTACTTTTTTTTTAAGGTATCTGTGACCAACAGAAACATATCTGTATTCCCAGTCAAGTGAAATCCATAGATTAGGGCCTAATGAATTTATTTAAATTGACTGATGTCCTTATATGAACTGTAAATCTTTGAAATTGTTGCATGTTGTGTTTATATTTTTTGTTCAGCGTCGTGTAATACTTTCATGTCATCCCCCATCTTGTGATGCGTTTTATTTTCAGAGTAAAATTCAATTTAATTCTGCTCACATAGGCTGCTTAGTGTTTACACTTGTAGAGAGTATTCTGATGAGCATATTAGCATATTCATATTCATTACATAAGACAGTCGGCTTCAACGGGGTGAACAGGTTCAAAATAACCTATTTTGAAATAATGAGGTTTTTTGGCTTGCCTAACTCTGCCATCTAGTGTACATATTGATGCATAACATCTTGAGAATAAACTAATGAAACCAATCATTTAAACTGTTAAGGGTTTAATTAAACACATAATTGAATGAAACCCTATTCCCTACATAGTCCACTACTTAGTCCACTACCCTATGGGCACTGTTCAAAAGTAGTGCACTATATGGGGAATAGGGTTTCATGTTCATTTAATTGAGTATTGAGTGAATAATCCATCCAAACATACATAATCACGTTTGGTTTGAATATCAATGTCAATCACTCTACTGTTGTAGAGTACATTGTTTATAAACATGATTATTACTTGAGTATAAACTTGAGTATAGTATTTGTATTTTTACATTTGAACGGTAATATAATATACAAAGGATTTATAAAAAATAAAAAAACATTTATCTGAACTGTGGTTGTATTGTGAGAGAGTGTACATGAGAAGAATGATACAAAACAAAACTGAGCATGGCATTTCACTTAAAGTGGTCAAATAAATAACAAATAAATATTGCACTCATAATTCTGATGCACGTAATCACCATTTAATGAATTTCTGCAAACAGTTTAGGGTTGAAGTTTTGACACAAAAAATAAAGTGCACTTGTAGTGACAGCAAATCTATGTACATATATAGTGCTATGAAAGCTGAGCTAGCTGACATACAGTACTTATATTCGAAGCACCATTAGCTTATGAGGCCTCTTTAGTGATTGATCGGCAATTGATTTACTGATTGATTATTTAGTCCACCTCTTCAATGGTAGGGCCCTGAGAGCTAGCACCGCCCCCAGCCTGGCTGCCACAACTCCCCATTGGAGGAGCCCCTCCCGCCCCCTGGTAGAGCTTGGATACGATTGGCTTACACACTCTCTCCAGCTCCTTCTGTTGGTACTCAAACTCCTCTTTCTCAGCCATCTGGTTGTTCTCCAACCAGGAGATAGTTTGGTTGCACTTCTCAACAACCTTCTTCTTGTCATCCTCGCTGATCTTCCCTGCCAGGTTTGGGTCTTCTACACTACTCTTCATGTTGAACGTGTAGGACTCCAAACCGTTCTTGGCTGCAATCTTCTCCCTCTGGGCATCATCCTCAGCTTTGTATTTGTCTGCATCCTGCACCATCCTCTCTATGTCTTCTTTACTGAGTCGCCCCTTGTCGTTGGTGATGGTGATCTTGTTCTCCTTGCCTGTACTTTTATCCACCGCCGACACGTTCAGGATGCCGTTAGCATCAATGTCGAAGGTCACCTCGACCTGTGGAATTCCTCTCGGAGCGGGAGGGATACCCGTGAGCTCAAACTTTCCCAGCAGATTATTGTCCTTGGTCATGGCTCTCTCTCCCTCGTACACCTGGATGAGCACACCTGGCTGGTTGTCAGCGTAGGTGGTGAAGATCTGTGTCTGCTTGGTGGGGATGGTGGTGTTACGTTTGATCAGGGCGGTCATGACCCCTCCAGCCGTCTCGATGCCCAGGGACAAAGGAGCCACGTCAAGGAGGAGAAGGTCCTGGACATTCTTAGAGGTGTCGCCCATCAAGATGGCCGCTTGGACAGCAGCGCCGTAAGCCACCGCTTCATCCGGGTTGATGCTCTTGTTGAGTTCCCTTCCATTAAAGAAGTCCTGCAGGAGCTTCTGAATCTTAGGGATTCGAGTGGAGCCACCGACCAGGACTATCTCGTGGACCTGAGCCTTGTCCATCTTAGCGTCATTCAGGGCCTTCTCGACCGGGTCCAGGGTTCCCCTAAAGAGCTCCGAGTTGAGTTCTTCAAAGCGAGCCCTGGTGATGGAGGTGTAGAAGTCCATGCCTTCGAAGAGGGAGTCGATCTCAATGCTGGCCTGGGAGCTGGAGGAGAGAGTTCTCTTGGCCCTCTCACAGGCTGTTCTCAGCCTTCTCACTGCCCTCTTGTTCTGGCTGATGTCCTTCTTGTTCTTCCTCTTGAACTCCTCCACAAAGTGGTTGACCAGGCGGTTGTCAAAGTCCTCCCCTCCCAGATGTGTGTCCCCAGCTGTTGCTTTCACCTCGAATATCCCGTCCTCGATGGTCAGGATGGAGACGTCAAAGGTGCCTCCGCCGAGATCAAAGATGAGAACGTTGCGCTCCCCTTTCTTGCCTTTGTCCAGGCCATAGGCGATAGCCGCCGCCGTGGGCTCATTGATGATCCTCAGGACGTTCAGTCCAGAGATCACCCCAGCGTCTTTAGTAGCCTGCCTCTGGGAGTCGTTGAAGTAGGCTGGGACTGTGATGACTGCATTGGAAACCTTCTGGCCCAGGTAGGCCTCAGCAATCTCCTTCATCTTGACGAGGACCATTGAGGAGATCTCTTCGGGGTAGAAGGCCTTGGTCTCTCCCTTGTACTCCACCTGGACTCTGGGCTTTCCACCATCGCTGATCACCTAGAAGAGTGAGAACAACAAGGTCATGAAGTCTATTGATATACTCAAGCTTTTCATGTCTTTTAGTGTATGTACCCTGTATGTATGTAACCCTGTATGTATGTAACCTTTATGTATGTATGTAACCTTTATGTATGTAACCCCATATGTATGTAACCTTGTATGTATGTATGTATGTATGTATGTAACCTGGGGCAGCAGGTAGCCTAGTGGTTAGTGTTGGACTAGTAACCGAAAGGTTGCAAGATCGAATCCCCGAGCCGACAACCCTGTATCTATGTAACCCCGTATGTATGTATGTAATCCTGTATCTATGTAACCCCGTATGTATGTATGTAATCCTGTATCTATGTAACCCCGTATGTAATCCTGTATCTATGTACACTGTACGTGTTTTTGTATTTGTTTGTGATTTTTCTCTTACAATTTGTAGAAGAATGAGCACTTGGTTGTAATACATTTGAGCTTGTATTTTTCAAAACGGAAAAAAAATAAACTTCAAATCACCTTGAAGGGCCACAGCTTCATGTCTGACTTAACAATCTGGTCGTCGAACTTCCTGCCAATCAGGCGTTTGGCGTCGAACACAGTGTTAGTGGGGTTCATGGCCACCTGCATTGAAATTAATTAAAATATAATTTTATTTTGGGAAAACAAAATACATTAATCTACAAGATTAGACAGACAGACAGACAGACAGACTTTCCAAAGTGGGACCTACCTGGTTCTTTGCTGCGTCTCCAATGAGTCTCTCTGTGTCGGTGAAGGCCACGTAGCTGGGTGTTGTTCTGTTTCCCTGGTCGTTGGCGATGATCTCCACCTTGCCATGCTGGAACACCCCCACACAGGAGTAGGTGGTGCCCAGGTCAATGCCAATGGATACTCCCTTTGCTGAAGACATCTTGGTTAATAATTATTGATTTTTTGGTTTCCTGCATGAGTAAGATTAAGAACAACAACATTTTATTATCATGATTGAATATTTTCTGTATTTTATTAAAGGTCCTACTGTTATTATTATTATTATTATTATGACGTTTATACTTTAAGATATGATTCACTCAGATGTCTAGAGGTGTATAGTCTAATATTGGACATGGATATAGTCTACATATCTACAATTGAACTAATGTAAATAACTGCTTATTTACATTAGATTATACTTTTTTTTTAACGGTTTTGGTAATATCATGTTTTTTCTCTTCTTGTTCATAGTCAGAAGAATCAATAACCAATCCATCTAAGGTGTCTACGAAATGCCTGTCAGCGTCAACATTATAACTTACAACGGTAGACAGCTTGGTTCTTCTCTTGATATATTGATGGACCTCGTTTTGAGTCCTGAGTGGTTTCCTCCCGCCTGGTCGGGTCTTTGCTCTTGAGTCGTGTGGTTATTCCAAAAAGATATACCTCAACTGAGAGAGATCCATGGCTTATATACATAAAAACAGCTTTCTAGAATGATCACACTTCTTCTGTGACACGTCTGTGATACAGCCGCTAATATTAGTTACTGCAGCCGTTGCGACGCTCGGGAAAGCCTGTGAATATTCTAGAGCGGGAGGCAACCCGACACCACACCAGTAACTCTGAACACAGGGGCGGAGAGCTAACATGCTGGACTGTTTTGAAAAGGCAATAGGCAACAGGTTCGAGAAAGTGCGCGAAAGAGCATTTATGAACGTGAAAAGTCATTTTAGACGTGGGCCTCGGGGCCTAGCTGGAAGAATGAAAAGAATGTAACACTGGAAATGGGCGCTTCTCTCTGACACGCACAGTGGCAGAGCACCACCTGTTTTGAGCCCCACATTTTTTAGCAAAAATAAATAAAATAAAATATATATACACTACTGGTCAAAAGTTGTGTTGTATAGTGGCATGCATCCCACTTATTATAATTTTTTTGCTCAACAAGATTTACATGCTAAAATTGCCAATGCGCGCACACACACACACACACACACAAATTCTACAAACTAATTATAAACGTATATTTCTGTTTATTAATTATAGGATGAGCTTATTGCTGCTATAGCATACATCCAGTTACAACAATCACAAGTAGAAATTATTTAGATGATCAACATAAGCAGAAATCACCACAAGGCATCTGTCAACATACGACTTCAAATTCAACAGAACAGTTTCTATGAGATAATATACAGATCAACTAGGACAAACTGTGCTTTCAAATCCCTAAAATCGAGAAGAATTTCAAACATAAGAAATAGCCACGAATTAACTTAACGTTGAGATGATCTGATAGCAAGTGGCTGTGAAGACACATTGACTCTTAGCTTAATGACATGTAGCTTCTTCAATGCTTCACCAGACATTAAAACAGCCCAGTTAGGATCACAAACCCAATTCTGGCTCATGGAATGTACTTCATTTAAAATGTCAGTGTGTGGTGGTGTGTGTGTGTGTATACACAGTAACAGTGACATAATGACATTAATAAACATTGTGATTGTGACTAAATTGATACTTCAAGAGATTAAAGCATAGCCAGCAGACTAAAATATATGACTAACATTTTTTTATGGTTTCTCTCTTAGCCTAAGTCCCAAATTGCACCCTATTCCCTATGTAGTGCACTACTACCCATAGGCGCTGGTCAAAAGTAGTGCACTACAAATGATATAGCGTGCCATTTGGGACAAGTCCTTGGTCTCTGCTGTTTGATATGCATGGTTAGATTCATGTACCTGACAGGCAAGTTAGATATTATAATCAATATTATTATGCATGACAATGTTAATAATAACATTTACATTCAGCAAAAGCAAAAGCAAAATAATGATTATTCTTCCCTTTTGTAATAACTTATGAAATAAAATAGAGATATTATATTCACTTATTCCAGATGTTGCCGCGTTGTCCATTCCCATCAATACCTTGGAGACATAGACAGTAGATATGATTTAATTAAAAAACAATCATGTGACTACAGTTTGATTGAATTTGTCTACGTACATACAGTGAGGGAAAAAAGTATTTGATCCCCTGCTGATTTTCTATGTTTGCCCACTGACAAAGAAATGATCAGTCTATAATTTTAATGGTAGGTTTATTTGAACAGTGAGAGACAGAATAACAACAACAAAAATCCAGAAAAAAACGCATGTAAAAAAATGTTATAAATTGATTTGCATTTTAATGAGGGATATAAGTATTTGAACCCTCTGCAAAACATGACTTAGTACTTGGTGGCAAAACCCTTGTTGGCAATCACAGAGGTCAGACGTTTCTTGTAGTTGGCCACCAGATTTGCACACATCTCAGGAGGGATTTTGTCCCACTCCTCTTTGCAGATCTTCTCCAAATCATTAAGGTTTCGAGGCTGACGTTTGGCAACTCGAACCTTCAGCTCCCTCCACAGATTTTCTATGGGATTAAGGTCTGGAGACTGGCTAGGCCACTCCAGGACCTTAATGTGCTTCTTCTTGAGCCACTCCTTTGTTGCCTTGGCCGTGTGTTTTGGGTCATTGTCATGCTGGAATACCCACCCACGACCCATTTTCAATGCCCTGGCTGAGGGAAGGAGGTTCTCACCCAAGATTTGACGGTACATGTCCACGTCCATCGTCCCTTTGATGCGGTGAAGTTGTCCTGTCCCCTTAGCAGAAAAACACCCCCAAAGCATAATGTTTCCACCTCCATGTTTGACGGTGGGGATGGTGTTCTTGGGGTCAAAGGCAGCATTCCTCCTCCTCCAAACACGGCGAGTTGAGTTGATGCCAAAGAGCTCCATTTTGGTCTCATCTGACCACAACACTTTCACCCAGTTGTCCTCTGAATCATTCAGATGTTCATTGGCAAACTTCAGACGGGCATGTATATGTGCTTTCTTGAGCAGGGGGACCTTGCGGGCGCTGCAGGATTTCAGTCCTTCACGGCGTAGTGTGTTACCAATTGTTTTCTTGGTGACTATGGTCCCAGCTGCCTTGAGATCATTGACAAGATCCTCCCGCGTAGTTCTGGGCTGATTCCTCACCGTTCTCATGATCATTGCAACTCCACGAGGTGAGATCTTGCATGGAGCCCCAGGCCGAGGGAGATTGACAGTTCTTTTGTGTTTCTTCCATTTGCGAATAATCGTTGTTGTCACCTTCTCACTAAGCTGCTTGGCGATGGTCTTGTAGCCCATTCCAGCCTTGTGTAGGTCTACAATCTTGTCCCTGACATCCTTGGAGAACTCTTTGG
This sequence comes from Salmo salar, assembly GCF_965601325.2. Classification (NCBI taxonomy): domain Eukaryota; kingdom Metazoa; phylum Chordata; class Actinopteri; order Salmoniformes; family Salmonidae; genus Salmo; species Salmo salar. The sequence continues at coordinate 11,130,675 of NC_138303.1, read as the reverse complement.
TCTTGGCCATGGTGGAGAGTTTGGAATCTGATTGCTTCTGTGGACAGGTGTCTTTTATACAGGTAACGAGCTGAGATTAGGAGCACTCACAGGTAACAAACTGAGATTAGGAGCACTCCCTTTAAGAGTGTGCTCCTAATCTCAGCTCGTTACCTGTATAAAAGACACCTTGGAGCCAGAAATCTTTCTGATTGAGAGGGGGTCAAATACTTATTTCCCTCATTAAAATGCAAATCAATTTATAACATTTTTGACATGTGTTTTTCTGGATTTTTTTGTTGTTATTCTGTCTCTCACTGTTCAAATAAACCTACCATTAAAATTATAGACTGATCATTTCTTTGTCAGTGGGCAAACGTACAAAATCAGCAGGGGATCAAATACTTTTTTCCCTCAGTGTAATATCCGTGTAATACAGTACCATGCCATATGATTTATTTTTGTTGCTGTCCCTTGAGTGTATGATTACTTTCCCTTTTCCAGAACTAGTTAGTACCACTTACTAACCCACATCTAAAACCCAAACCCCAGAACATCCTACTTGACTGTTTTCCCCAACACCCATCACCACACTCACTCAAATACAGACAACCTCATCAGAGTAATTACCGTGGCAACCGGTAATATTACCTCAAATGTTTGAGGAGAGAATACTTATTATTTTTACTTTTTTTTTCTTGCTGACTTGATTCTTGACCTTTTGCATTTAGAATTTCTTATTTCACTTTTAGATTTGTTTTATATTCCTTTGTTTGTAGCTTAGGCTAATTGTTTAGATTGACTTTTGATAGTGGTCCTCACTCCAACCCTATCGCAGAGTTGATCCCCAGTTGAGTCATACCAAAGACTCTAAAAATGGGACCTAATGGATCTCAAGGCCCTTTTGACCAGATGTCCTGTAACAGGAGATATGGACAGTTCTGGTTCGGACAAGGTTCACTTAAATGTTTTAATAGGGAGACAATCAGGTAGAGAAAGAACAAGTAGAATGTCTCAGTACCTGTAGTAGTTGGGTTTGAAGGGTCCATTCTTGTTCAGGCCCATGTATTTGGCCTGCTCGTCAGACAGCTCTGTAAGGTGGGCATCAAAGTTGGGCATGTGCAAGCTGGCCACGTACTCATCTGGATGGAAGACACAGGTGGAATGTGAAGAGGACGCCTCTTTTGTAGTTCACTACTTATAACCCACACATACTTGTTTGGAAAATGCAGTGTTGCGGTAAAAAACACTAGGTGGCGACGTCGAGCCACATACAACAAACCCATTGAAACCTATGCGGTACACATTTATCACATGAATTCATTAAGATTTTCATCAATAAGGCTCAGTCAGAGAGACTACTTGTATGTATGCAGATAAATGGTCTGCTCTTCAAATGGCACCCTATTCCTTACATAGTGCACTAATTTTGACCAGAGCCCTATGGCCTGGTCCAAAGTAATTCACTATAAAGGGAATGGGGTGCCATTACGGATGGGCCCAGGTCTTACCCATTTTCTTAGGCAGCAGATAGACGTCCTGTTTGTAGCGTCCCTCAGGAGCATTGAACAGCTCAATCAAAGCCAAGGCCTGCAGAGACACAGACCACCACAGAGTCTCAACGCTGCCAACATCCCATTCCCACAAAGCTCAGGTAACAGCAGAACAACAGGGGAGCAGGAGATATCCTAACTCAAGTCTTGTCTTCAGCAAACCTCTAAAGCAACAAGTATGACTAATAAAAAAAACACCTCAGTATTTTCACATTCAATTTAGGGGTGCTTAGATATTATTGGTACTGACTATTGTCTTAGTTTATACAACAAGCAAGAACAAATACATAAAAAAACCTAAATGAATATTTTTAGGAATAGAAAATAAATAGTTTTTCTGTGTGTTTTTGACACAACTGTCATCTAAATAAACTAGATGCCTCACCTGAGTAGTAGCTGTGATGGACAGAACAAACGTGGGGACTGTGGAACAGCTCAGATTCAACAGACGACCCTATAGGGAAACACAATTCACACTCAGCAAGCACACACATTACACGAATCAACTAGTCACTCATGTAGCCATTCACAGGGAAACTGACATTGCACTTTGAAATCAAAACAGAGATTAGAAGAGAGAGAAGAGAATAACACACAGATGAGTCCAGCTATGAACGAAGACCCCAGAGTACACTCTGATACTACACCTCAGAGTACACTCTAATACTACACCCTGATACTACACCTCAGAGTACACTCTAATACTACACCTCAGAGTACACTCTAATACTACACCCTGATACTACACCTCAGAGTACACTCTAATACTACACCTCAGAGTACACCCTGATACTACACCTTGATACTACACCTTAGAGTACACCCTAATACTACACCCTGATACTACACCTCAGAGTACACTCTAATACTACACTCTGATACTACACCTCAGAGTACACTCTAATACTACACTCTGATACTACACCTCAGAGTACACTCTAATACTACACCCTGATACTACACCTCAGAGTACACCCTGATACTACACCTCAGAGTACACCCTAATACTACACCCTGATACTACACCTCAGAGTACACTCTAATACTACACTCTGATACTACACCTCAGAGTACACTCTAATACTACACCCTGATACTACACCTCAGAGTACACTCTAATACTACACCCTGATACTACACCTCAGAGTACACTCTAATACTACACCCCGATACTACACCTCAGAGTACACTCTAATACTACACCCTGATACTACACCTCAGAGTACACTCTAATACTACACCCTGATACTACACCCCAGAGTACACTCTAATACTACACCCTGATACTACACCTCAGAGTACACTCTAATACTACACCCTGATACTACACCTCAGAGTACACTCTAATACTACACCCTGATACTACACCCCAGAGTACACCCTGATACTACACCCGAGAGTACACTCTAATACTACACCCTGATACTACACCCCAGAGTACGCCCTGATACTACACCCCAGAGTACACCCTGATACTACAGTCCAGAGTACACCCTGATACTACACCCCAGAGTACACCCTGATACTACAGTCCAGAGTACACCCTGATACTACAGTCCAGAGTACACCCTGACACTACACCCCAGAGTACACCCTGATACTACACCTCTCTCTGAGTACACCCTGATACTACCCCTCAGAGTACACTCTGATACTACACCCCAGAGTACACCCTGATACTACACCCCAGAGTACACCCTGATACTACACCCCAGAGTACACCCTGATACTACACCGCAGAGTACACCCTGATACTACACCCCAGAGTACACCCTGATACTACAGCCCAGAGTACACCCTGATACTACACCCCAGAGTACACCCTGATACTACACCGCAGAGTACACCCTGATACCACAGCCCAGAGTACACCCTGATACCACAGCCCAGAGTACACCCTGATACTACACCCCAGAGTACACCCTGATACTACACCCCAGAGTACACCCTGATACTACACCCCAGAGTACACCCTGATACTACACCTCAGAGTACACCCTGATTCTACACCGCAGAGTACACCCTGATACTACACCCCAGAGTACACCCTGACACTACACCTCAGAGTACACTCTGATACTACACCTCAGAGTACACTCTGATACTACACCAGCGAGTACACTCTGATACTACACCAGCAAGTACACTCTGATACTACACCAGCGAGTACACTCTGATACTACACCAGCGAGTACACTCTGATACTACACCAGCGAGTACACTCTGATACTACACCAGCGAGTACACTCTGATACTACACCAGCGAGTACACTCTGATACTACACCATCGAGTACACTCTGATACTACACCAGCGAGTACACTCTGATACTACACCTCAGAGTACACCCCGATACTACAGAGCATTGGTTAACAATGGGAAGACAAAGCCTTTTGTTCCATGAAGTTAGTGGGAAACCTCTCTGGCCAAGTCAGTATTTTGTTCCGTTTTCAATAACAGAGTCGGGTTTGGGAGCTGACAAAGGTGACAAAAAGGTCACCAGGATACATCTCACTGTGAAAAACCTCTCCAATGAAGTATTTTGTAACTCTAGAAGGTTGTTTGTAGCTTTTTCAATCACAGAGAAAGGTGTGGGAGGGAATACAGTATCCTGAAATACAAACTAAAGCTCATTCCATCTCAGTATCCTGAAATACAAACTAAAGCTCATTCCATCTTAGTATCCTGAAATACAAATTAAAGCTCATTCCATCTCAGTATCCTGAAATACAAATTAAAGCTCATTCCATCTCAGTATCCTGAAATACAAACCAAAAAGTAATTACATCTCAGTATCCTGAAATACAAACCAAAAAGTAATTACATCTCAGTATCCTGAAATACAAACTGAAGCTCTTCCATCTCAGTATCCTGAAGTACAAACCAAAAAGTAATTACATCTCAGTATCCTGAAATACAAACTAAAGCTCTTCCATCTCAGTATCCTGAAATACAAACCAAAAAGCTCTTCCATCTCAGTATCCTGAAATACAAACTAAAGCTCTTCCATCTCAGTATCCTGAAATACAAACTAAAGCTCATTCCATCTTAGTATCCTGAAATACAAATTAAAGCTCATTCCATCTCAGTATCCTGAAATACAAATTAAAGCTCATTCCATCTCAGTATCCTGAAATACAAACCAAAGCTCATTCCATCTCAGTATCCTGAAATACAAACCAAAAAGTAATTCCATCTCAGTATCCTGAAATACAAAATAAAGCTCATTCCATCTCAGTATCCTGAAATACAAACCAAAAAGCTCTTCCATCTCAGTATCCTGAAATACAAACTAAAGCTCTTCCATCTCAGTATCCTGAAATACAAACTAAAGCTCTTCCATCTCAGTATGCTGAAATACAAATTAAAGCTCATTCCATCTCAGTATCCTGAAATACAAATTAAAGCTCATTCCATCTCAGTATCCTGAAATACAAACTAAAGCTCTTCCATCTCAGTATCCTGAAATACAAACTAAATCTCTTCCATCTCAGTATCCTGAAATACAAACTAAACCTCTTCCATCTCAGTATCCTGAAATACAAAATAAAGCTCAAAAACATTAAATGACCATGAGAATCGATAGAACATCGCTCAAAGACGCACAAAAACGATATAACATTCAAAATGTTTGAAATAAATAAAGTAACAGGGTTCACCTGTTTTTTAGAAACATATTTAATTTGTAATAGGGTGGACGATTTCATCTTACACTGACCAAAAATCTAAACGGAACATGCAATATTTTCAAAGATATTACTGAGTTACAGTTCATATAAGGAAATCAGTCAATTGTAATAAATTCATTAGGCCCAAATCAATGGATTTCACATGACTGGGCAGGGGCACAGCAATGGGTGGGACTGGGAGTGGATAGGTACACCCAATTGGGAGCCAGGTCCAGCCAATCAGAATGAGTTTTTCCCCACAAAAGGGCATTATTACAGACAGAAATACTTCTCAGCCAACAGGACCAGGTACTGTACCCCGGCCAACAGGACCAGGCACTGTACCCCGGCCAACAGGACCAGGTACTGTACCCCGGCCAACAGGACCAGGCACTGTACCTCGGCCAACAGGACCAGGTACTGTACCCCGGCCAACAGGACCAGGCACTGTACCCCGGCCAACAGGACCAGGTACTGTACCCCGGCCAACAGGACCAGGTACTGTACCCCGGCCAACAGGACCAGGCACTGTACCCCGGCCAACAGGACCAGGCACTGTACCCCGGCCAACAGGACCAGGTACTGTACCCCGGCCAACAGGACCAGGCACTGTACCCCGGCCAACAGGACCAGGCACTGTACCCCGGCCAACAGGCCAAGGTGTGTGTGTGTGTGTGTGTGTGTGTGTGTGTGTGTGTGTGTGTGTGTGTGTGTGTGTGTGTGTGTGTGTGTGTGTGTGTGTGTGTGTGTGTGTGTGTGTGTGTGTGTGTGTGTGTGTTGTGTGTTGTGTGTGTGTGTGTGTCCATTACCTCAGCCAGCAGAATGACCCTCTTGCCGTCGGGCCAGATCACATGGTCCACCTGAGAACGCACCCTTTCCCAGGTGAGCTCCGGGCTCCGCAGGCTGGCCTAGACGGGAGAGAGACCAGACACAGCGGCGGTTAGTGACAGAGCAGCAGACCACCCACACCAACCAAAAATAACTCACCACATCAATCTCAGTATTGGAATGTCCCATGTTGCAGACTATACAGCCGTTCTTAATCCGATCCAGCTGCTCTCTGGTCACCACGTTCTTATTACCTGAGTGACATCACGACAACAACGTAGTCAGAACACTCCTTCGCTCATCTGAGCTCGGATCGTAATGTACACTGTTAGCTAAGTCATCGGTAATACAGCGAGAGAGAAAGGAACAGAGAGACAGAGAGAGAGACAGAGACAGAGAGACAGAGACAGAGAGAGAGACAGAGAGAGACAGAGAGAGAGACAGAGAGAGAGACAGAGAGAGAGACAGAGAGACAGAGAGAAAGAGAATAATGAATGCAATCTGTTATGAAGTGAGTCACCAACTGATTTGATAAAGATACTGCGTGGTTTAAACATGGTGGAAAAAGCTGAGTCATAAACATGGACATCTGCTGGGGTATTTATATTTGAAGATTGAGGGTGTTTTGGGTTTGTATGATTATCAGAGTAGAATAGAATAAATCCTTCTGCTTTCCGGACCACTGTGCTTCCACTTACCCCTCTAGGCTGAGTTACCGTAAAGTCCTTTTGTAACAACTGATGTTGTGAAAAATGACTTTATGAATATATATATATATATATATATATATATATATATATATATATATATATATAATTATTGATTTGATATATATATATATATATATATATATATATATATATATACACACACATATATCAATCAAATCAATAATTTATGTATATATATATATATATATATATATAGATATAAATTATTGCTTTGATTGATATATATATATATATATATATATATCAAATCAATAATTATATATATATATATATATATATATATCAATCAAAGCAATAATTTATATCTATATATATATATATATATACATAAATTATTGATTTGATTGATATATGTGTGTGTATATATATATATATATATATCAAATCAATAATTATATATATATTATATATATAATTATTGATTTGATTGGTTTCTAGTTTACCTGTGCAGGTTATCACAATATCCATCTGCCGAATGACTTCATTCAGCTTGACCACCCTGAACCCATCCATGCTATCGTGTAGGAGAGAAATCATCCACAAACAATGCTCATTATGACCACCACTGTTGTATTGTAAAAAAAAATATATATATATTTTAAGAAGAGTAAAATGTCGCCCTGAGGTTTCTTACCAGCCCTGCAGGGCACAGATGGGGTCTATCTCTGTGATGCAGACGATGGCTCCCATAGCCTTCAGAGCAGAACAGCAACCCTTACCCACTTCTCCATAACCACACACCACCACCTGTTTCCCTCCAAACATCACATCAGTGGTCCTCTTCAAACTACAGCAAGAAGGGAAATACATGATTTGGATTAGAAGGTTGTGTATGACAACTATCACAAACAAACAAAAAAAAAAACACTGATCTGCTTGGGGACATATTTGTGATTCCATGGAGGAAGATATTTCATGTCTAAGTAGAGAACGAATAGTTGTGAATGTTACCATGACAACTCCCCGTCCAGGATGGACTCTCTGCAGCAGTAGTTACTGTACTATAGTCTACATGACAACTCCTCCTCACCCGTCCAGGATGGACTCTCTGCAGCAGTAGTTACTGTACTATATTCTACATGACAACTCCTCCTCACCCGTCCAGGATGGACTCTCTGCAGCAGTAGTTACTGTACTATATTCTACATGACAACTCCTCCTCACCCGTCCAGGATGGACTCTCTGCAGCAGTAGTTACTGTACTATATTCTACATGACAACTCCTCCTCACCCGTCCAGGATGGACTCTCTGCAGCAGTAGTTACTGTACTATATTCTACATGACAACTCCTCCTCACCCGTCCAGGATGGACTCTCTGCAGCAGTAGTTACTGTACTATATTCTACATGACAACTCCTCCTCACCCGTCCAGGATGGACTCTCTGCAGCAGTAGTTACTGTACTATATTCTACATGACAACTCCTCCTCACCCGTCCAGGATGGACTCTCTGCAGCAGTAGTTACTGTACTATATTCTACATGACAACTCCTCCTCACCCGTCCAGGATGGACTCTCTGCAGCAGTAGTTACTGTACTATAGTCTACATGACAACTCCTCCTCACCCGTCCAGGATGGACTCTCTGCAGCAGTAGTTACTGTACTATAGTCTACATGACAACTCCTCCTCACCCGTCCAGGATGGACTCTCTGCAGCAGTAGTTACTGTACTATAGTCTACATGACAACTCCTCCTCACCCGTCCAGGATGGACTCTCTGCAGCAGTAGTTACTGTACTATATTCTACATGACAACTCCTCCTCACCCGTCCAGGATGGACTCTCTGCAGCAGTAGTTACTGTACTATATTCTACATGACAACTCCTCCTCACCCGTCCAGGATGGACTCTCTGCAGCAGTAGTTACTGTACTATATTCTACATGACAACTCCTCCTCACCCGTCCAGGATGGACTCTCTGCAGCAGTAGTTACTGTACTATATTCTACATGACAACTCCTCCTCACCCGTCCAGGATGGACTCTCTGCAGCAGTAGTTACTGTACTATATTCTACATGACAACTCCTCCTCACCCGTCCAGGATGGACTCTCTGCAGCAGTAGTTACTGTACTATAGTCTAAATGACAACTCCTCCTCACCCGTCCAGGATGGACTCTCTGCAGCTGTAGTTACCTTACTATATTCTACATGACAACTCCTCCTCACCCGTCCAGGATGGACTCTCTGCAGCAGTAGTTACCGTACTATATTCTACATGACAACTCCTCCTCACCCGTCCAGGATGGACTCTCTGCAGCAGTAGTTACCGTACTATAGTCTACATGACAACTCCTCCTCACCCGTCCAGGATGGACTCTCTGCAGCAGTAGTTACCGTACTATATTCTACATGACAACTCCTCCTCACCCGTCCAGGATGGACTCTCTGCAGCAGTAGTTACCGTACTATATTCTACATGACAACTCCTCCTCACCCGTCCAGGATGGACTCTCTGCAGCAGTAGTTACCGTACTATAGTCTACATGACAACTCCTCCTCACCCGTCCAGGATGGACTCTCTGCAGCAGTAGTTACCGTACTATATTCTACATGACAACTCCTCCTCACCCGTCCAGGATGGACTCTCTGCAGCAGTAGTTACTGTACTATATTCTACATGACAACTCCTCCTCACCCGTCCAGGATGGACTCTCTGCAGCAGTAGTTACTGTACTATAGTCTACATGACAACTCCTCCTCACCCGTCCAGGATGGACTCTCTGCAGCAGTAGTTACTGTACTATATTCTACATGACAACTCCTCCTCACCCGTCCAGGATGGACTCTCTGCAGCAGTAGTTACTGTACTATATTCTACATGACAACTCCTCCTCACCCGTCCAGGATGGACTCTCTGCAGCAGTAGTTACTGTACTATATTCTACATGACAACTCCTCCTCACCCGTCCAGGATGGACTCTCTGCAGCAGTAGTTACTGTACTATATTCTACATGACAACTCCTCCTCACCCGTCCAGGATGGACTCTCTGCAGCAGTAGTTACTGTACTATATTCTACATGACAACTCCTCCTCACCCGTCCAGGATGGACTCTCTGCAGCAGTAGTTACTGTACTATATTCTACATGACAACTCCTCCTCACCCGTCCAGGATGGACTCTCTGCAGCAGTAGTTACTGTACTATATTCTACATGACAACTCCTCCTCACCCGTCCAGGATGGACTCTCTGCAGCAGTAGTTACTGTACTATATTCTACATGACAACTCCTCCTCACCCGTCCAGGATGGACTCTCTGCAGCAGTAGTTACTGTACTATATTCTACATGACAACTCCTCCTCACCCGTCCAGGATGGACTCTCTGCAGCAGTAGTTACTGTACTATATTCTACATGACAACTCCTCCTCACCCGTCCAGGATGGACTCTCTGCAGCAGTAGTTACTGTACTATATTCTACATGACAACTCCTCCTCACCCGTCCAGGATGGACTCTCTGCAGCAGTAGTTACTGTACTATAGTCTACATGACAACTCCTCCTCACCCGTCCAGGATGGACTCTCTGCAGCAGTAGTTACTGTACTATATTCTACATGACAACTCCTCCTCACCCGTCCAGGATGGACTCTCTGCAGCAGTAGTTACTGTACTATATTCTACATGACAACTCCTCCTCACCCGTCCAGGATGGACTCTCTGCAGCAGTAGTTACTGTACTATATTCTACATGACAACTCCTCCTCACCCGTCCAGGATGGACTCTCTGCAGCAGTAGTTACTGTACTATATTCTACATGACAACTCCTCCTCACCCGTCCAGGATGGACTCTCTGCAGCAGTAGTTACTGTACTATATTCTACATGACAACTCCTCCTCACCCGTCCAGGATGGACTCTCTGCAGCAGTAGTTACTGTACTATAGTCTACATGACAACTCCTCCTCACCCGTCCAGGATGGACTCTCTGCAGCTGTAGTTACCTGTACTATATTCTACATGACAACTCCTCCTCACCCGTCCAGGATGGACTCTCTGCAGCAGTAGTTACTGTACTATATTCTACATGACAACTCCTCCTCACCCGTCCAGGATGGACTCTCTGCAGCAGTAGTTACTGTACTATATTCTACATGACAACTCCTCCTCACCCGTCCAGGATGGACTCTCTGCAGCAGTAGTTACCGTACTATATTCTACATGACAACTCCTCCTCACCCGTCCAGGATGGACTCTCTGCAGCAGTAGTTACCGTACTATATTCTACATGACAACTCCTCCTCACCCGTCCAGGATGGACTCTCTGCAGCAGTAGTTACCGTACTATATTCTACATGACAACTCCTCCTCACCCGTCCAGGATGGACTCTCTGCAGCAGTAGTTACCGTACTATATTCTACATGACAACTCCTCCTCACCCGTCCAGGATGGACTCTCTGCAGCAGTAGTTACTGTACTATAGTCTACATGACAACTCCTCCTCACCCGTCCAGGATGGACTCTCTGCAGCAGTAGTTACCGTACTATATTCTACATGACAACTCCTCCTCACCCGTCCAGGATGGACTCTCTGCAGCAGTAGTTACTGTACTATAGTCTACATGACAACTCCTCCTCACCCGTCCAGGATGGACTCTCTGCAGCAGTAGTTACTGTACTATATTCTACATGACAACTCCTCCTCACCCGTCCAGGATGGACTCTCTGCAGCAGTAGTTACTGTACTATATTCTACATGACAACTCCTCCTCACCCGTCCAGGATGGACTCTCTGCAGCAGTAGTTACTGTACTATATTCTACATGACAACTCCTCCTCACCCGTCCAGGATGGACTCTCTGCAGCAGTAGTTACTGTACTATATTCTACATGACAACTCCTCCTCACCCGTCCAGGATGGACTCTCTGCAGCAGTAGTTACTGTACTATATTCTACATGACAACTCCTCCTCACCCGTCCAGGATGGACTCTCTGCAGCAGTAGTTACTGTACTATATTCTACATGACAACTCCTCCTCACCCGTCCAGGATGGACTCTCTGCAGCAGTAGTTACTGTACTATATTCTACATGACAACTCCTCCTCACCCGTCCAGGATGGACTCTCTGCAGCAGTAGTTACTGTACTATATTCTACATGACAACTCCTCCTCACCCGTCCAGGATGGACTCTCTGCAGCAGTAGTTACTGTACTATATTCTACATGACAACTCCTCCTCACCCGTCCAGGATGGACTCTCTGCAGCAGTAGTTACTGTACTATATTCTACATGACAACTCCTCCTCACCCGTCCAGGATGGACTCTCTGCAGCAGTAGTTACTGTACTATATTCTACATGACAACTCCTCCTCACCCGTCCAGGATGGACTCTCTGCAGCAGTAGTTACTGTACTATATTCTACATGACAACTCCTCCTCACCCGTCCAGGATGGACTCTCTGCAGCAGTAGTTACTGTACTATATTCTACATGACAACTCCTCCTCACCCGTCCAGGATGGACTCTCTGCAGCAGTAGTTACTGTACTATAGTCTACATGACAACTCCTCCTCACCCGTCCAGGATGGACTCTCTGCAGCAGTAGTTACTGTACTATATTCTACATGACAACTCCTCCTCACCCGTCCAGGATGGACTCTCTGCAGCAGTAGTTACTGTACTATATTCTACATGACAACTCCTCCTCACCCGTCCAGGATGGACTCTCTGCAGCAGTAGTTACTGTACTATATTCTACATGACAACTCCTCCTCACCCGTCCAGGATGGACTCTCTGCAGCAGTAGTTACTGTACTATATTCTACATGACAACTCCTCCTCACCCGTCCAGGATGGACTCTCTGCAGCAGTAGTTACTGTACTATATTCTACATGACAACTCCTCCTCACCCGTCCAGGATGGACTCTCTGCAGCAGTAGTTACTGTACTATATTCTACATGACAACTCCTCCTCACCCGTCCAGGATGGACTCTCTGCAGCAGTAGTTACTGTACTATATTCTACATGACAACTCCTCCTCACCCGTCCAGGATGGACTCTCTGCAGCAGTAGTTACTGTACTATATTCTACATGACAACTCCTCCTCACCCGTCCAGGATGGACTCTCTGCAGCAGTAGTTACTGTACTATATTCTACATGACAACTCCTCCTCACCCGTCCAGGATGGACTCTCTGCAGCAGTAGTTACTGTACTATATTCTACATGACAACTCCTCCTCACCCGTCCAGGATGGACTCTCTGCAGCAGTAGTTACTGTACTATATTCTACATGACAACTCCTCCTCACCCGTCCAGGATGGACTCTCTGCAGCAGTAGTTACTGTACTATATTCTACATGACAACTCCTCCTCACCCGTCCAGGATGGACTCTCTGCAGCAGTAGTTACTGTACTATATTCTACATGACAACTCCTCCTCACCCGTCCAGGATGGACTCTCTGCAGCAGTAGTTACTGTACTATATTCTACATGACAACTCCTCCTCACCCGTCCAGGATGGACTCTCTGCAGCAGTAGTTACTGTACTATATTCTACATGACAACTCCTCCTCACCCGTCCAGGATGGACTCTCTGCAGCAGTAGTTACTGTACTATATTCTACATGACAACTCCTCCTCACCCGTCCAGGATGGACTCTCTGCAGCAGTAGTTACTGTACTATATTCTACATGACAACTCCTCCTCACCCGTCCAGGATGGACTCTCTGCAGCAGTAGTTACTGTACTATATTCTACATGACAACTCCTCCTCACCCGTCCAGGATGGACTCTCTGCAGCAGTAGTTACTGTACTATATTCTACATGACAACTCCTCCTCACCCGTCCAGGATGGACTCTCTGCAGCAGTAGTTACTGTACTATATTCTACATGACAACTCCTCCTCACCCGTCCAGGATGGACTCTCTGCAGCAGTAGTTACTGTACTATATTCTACATGACAACTCCTCCTCACCCGTCCAGGATGGACTCTCTGCAGCAGTAGTTACTGTACTATAGTCTACATGACAACTCCTCCTCACCCGTCCAGGATGGACTCTCTGCAGCAGTAGTTACTGTACTATATTCTACATGACAACTCCTCCTCACCCGTCCAGGATGGACTCTCTGCAGCAGTAGTTACTGTACTATATTCTACATGACAACTCCTCCTCACCCGTCCAGGATGGACTCTCTGCAGCAGTAGTTACTGTACTATAGTCTACATGACAACTCCTCCTCACCCGTCCAGGATGGACTCTCTGCAGCAGTAGTTACCGTACTATATTCTACATGACAACTCCTCCTCACCCGTCCAGGATGGACTCTCTGCAGCAGTAGTTACTGTACTATATTCTACATGACAACTCCTCCTCACCCGTCCAGGATGGACTCTCTGCAGCAGTAGTTACCGTACTATATTCTACATGACAACTCCTCCTCACCCGTCCAGGATGGACTCTCTGCAGCAGTAGTTACCGTACTATATTCTACATGACAACTCCTCCTCACCCGTCCAGGATGGACTCTCTGCAGCAGTAGTTACTGTACTATAGTCTACATGACAACTCCTCCTCACCCGTCCAGGATGGACTCTCTGCAGCAGTAGTTACTGTACTATATTCTACATGACAACTCCTCCTCACCCGTCCAGGATGGACTCTCTGCAGCAGTAGTTACTGTACTATAGTCTACATGACAACTCCTCCTCACCCGTCCAGGATGGACTCTCTGCAGCAGTAGTTACTGTACTATATTCTACATGACAACTCCTCCTCACCCGTCCAGGATGGACTCTCTGCAGCAGTAGTTACTGTACTATATTCTACATGACAACTCCTCCTCACCCGTCCAGGATGGACTCTCTGCAGCAGTAGTTACTGTACTATATTCTACATGACAACTCCTCCTCACCCGTCCAGGATGGACTCTCTGCAGCAGTAGTTACTGTACTATATTCTACATGACAACTCCTCCTCACCCGTCCAGGATGGACTCTCTGCAGCAGTAGTTACTGTACTATATTCTACATGACAACTCCTCCTCACCCGTCCAGGATGGACTCTCTGCAGCAGTAGTTACTGTACTATATTCTACATGACAACTCCTCCTCACCCGTCCAGGATGGACTCTCTGCAGCAGTAGTTACTGTACTATATTCTACATGACAACTCCTCCTCACCCGTCCAGGATGGACTCTCTGCAGCAGTAGTTACTGTACTATATTCTACATGACAACTCCTCCTCACCCGTCCAGGATGGACTCTCTGCAGCAGTAGTTACTGTACTATATTCTACATGACAACTCCTCCTCACCCGTCCAGGATGGACTCTCTGCAGCAGTAGTTACTGTACTATATTCTACATGACAACTCCTCCTCACCCGTCCAGGATGGACTCTCTGCAGCAGTAGTTACTGTACTATATTCTACATGACAACTCCTCCTCACCCGTCCAGGATGGACTCTCTGCAGCAGTAGTTACTGTACTATATTCTACATGACAACTCCTCCTCACCCGTCCAGGATGGACTCTCTGCAGCAGTAGTTACTGTACTATATTCTACATGACAACTCCTCCTCACCCGTCCAGGATGGACTCTCTGCAGCAGTAGTTACTGTACTATATTCTACATGACAACTCCTCCTCACCCGTCCAGGATGGACTCTCTGCAGCAGTAGTTACTGTACTATATTCTACATGACAACTCCTCCTCACCCGTCCAGGATGGACTCTCTGCAGCAGTAGTTACTGTACTATATTCTACATGACAACTCCTCCTCACCCGTCCAGGATGGACTCTCTGCAGCAGTAGTTACTGTACTATATTCTACATGACAACTCCTCCTCACCCGTCCAGGATGGACTCTCTGCAGCAGTAGTTACTGTACTATAGTCTACATGACAACTCCTCCTCACCCGTCCAGGATGGACTCTCTGCAGCAGTAGTTACTGTACTATATTCTACATGACAACTCCTCCTCACCCGTCCAGGATGGACTCTCTGCAGCAGTAGTTACTGTACTATATTCTACATGACAACTCCTCCTCACCCGTCCAGGATGGACTCTCTGCAGCAGTAGTTACTGTACTATATTCTACATGACAACTCCTCCTCACCCGTCCAGGATGGACTCTCTGCAGCAGTAGTTACTGTACTATATTCTACATGACAACTCCTCCTCACCCGTCCAGGATGGACTCTCTGCAGCAGTAGTTACTGTACTATATTCTACATGACAACTCCTCCTCACCCGTCCAGGATGGACTCTCTGCAGCAGTAGTTACTGTACTATATTCTACATGACAACTCCTCCTCACCCGTCCAGGATGGACTCTCTGCAGCAGTAGTTACTGTACTATATTCTACATGACAACTCCTCCTCACCCGTCCAGGATGGACTCTCTGCAGCAGTAGTTACTGTACTATAGTCTACATGACAACTCCTCCTCACCCGTCCAGGATGGACTCTCTGCAGCAGTAGTTACTGTACTATATTCTACATGACAACTCCTCCTCACCCGTCCAGGATGGACTCTCTGCAGCAGTAGTTACTGTACTATATTCTACATGACAACTCCTCCTCACCCGTCCAGGATGGACTCTCTGCAGCAGTAGTTACTGTACTATATTCTACATGACAACTCCTCCTCACCCGTCCAGGATGGACTCTCTGCAGCAGTAGTTACTGTACTATATTCTACATGACAACTCCTCCTCACCCGTCCAGGATGGACTCTCTGCAGCAGTAGTTACTGTACTATATTCTACATGACAACTCCTCCTCACCCGTCCAGGATGGACTCTCTGCAGCAGTAGTTACTGTACTATATTCTACATGACAACTCCTCCTCACCCGTCCAGGATGGACTCTCTGCAGCAGTAGTTACTGTACTATATTCTACATGACAACTCCTCCTCACCCGTCCAGGATGGACTCTCTGCAGCAGTAGTTACCGTACTATATTCTACATGACAACTCCTCCTCACCCGTCCAGGATGGACTCTCTGCAGCAGTAGTTACCGTACTATAGTCTACATGACAACTCCTCCTCACCCGTCCAGGATGGACTCTCTGCAGCAGTAGTTACCGTACTATATTCTACATGACAACTCCTCCTCACCCGTCCAGGATGGACTCTCTGCAGCAGTAGTTACCGTACTATAGTCTACATGACAACTCCTCCTCACCCGTCCAGGATGGACTCTCTGCAGCAGTAGTTACCGTACTATATTCTACATGACAACTCCTCCTCACCCGTCCAGGATGGACTCTCTGCAGCAGTAGTTACCGTACTATATTCTACATGACAACTCCTCCTCACCCGTCCAGGATGGACTCTCTGCAGCAGTAGTTACCGTACTATATTCTACATGACAACTCCTCCTCACCCGTCCAGGATGGACTCTCTGCAGCAGTAGTTACCGTACTATATTCTACATGACAACTCCTCCTCACCCGTCCAGGATGGACTCTCTGCAGCAGTAGTTACCGTACTATATTCTACATGACAACTCCTCCTCACCCGTCCAGGATGGACTCTCTGCAGCAGTAGTTACCGTACTATATTCTACATGACAACTCCTCCTCACCCGTCCAGGATGGACTCTCTGCAGCAGTAGTTACCGTACTATAGTCTACATGACAACTCCTCCTCACCCGTCCAGGATGGACTCTCTGCAGCAGTAGTTACCGTACTATAGTCTACATGACAACTCCTCCTCACCCGTCCAGGATGGACTCTCTGCAGCAGTAGTTACTGTACTATATTCTACATGACAACTCCTCCTCACCCGTCCAGGATGGACTCTCTGCAGCAGTAGTTACTGTACTATATTCTACATGACAACTCCTCCTCACCCGTCCAGGATGGACTCTCTGCAGCAGTAGTTACTGTACTATATTCTACATGACAACTCCTCCTCACCCGTCCAGGATGGACTCTCTGCAGCAGTAGTTACTGTACTATATTCTACATGACAACTCCTCCT
The DNA here is from genome assembly GCF_965601325.2 of Salmo salar. Classification (NCBI taxonomy): domain Eukaryota; kingdom Metazoa; phylum Chordata; class Actinopteri; order Salmoniformes; family Salmonidae; genus Salmo; species Salmo salar. The sequence continues at coordinate 11,112,973 of NC_138303.1, read as the reverse complement.
CACCCGTCCAGGATGGACTCTCTGCAGCAGTAGTTACTGTACTATATTCTACATGACAACTCCTCCTCACCCGTCCAGGATGGACTCTCTGCAGCAGTAGTTACTGTACTATAGTCTACATGACAACTCCTCCTCACCCGTCCAGGATGGACTCTCTGCAGCAGTAGTTACTGTACTATAGTCTACATGACAACTCCTCCTCACCCGTCCAGGATGGACTCTCTGCAGCAGTAGTTACTGTACTATAGTCTACATGACAACTCCTCCTCACCCGTCCAGGATGGACTCTCTGCAGCAGTAGTTACTGTACTATATTCTACATGACAACTCCTCCTCACCCGTCCAGGATGGACTCTCTGCAGCAGTAGTTACTGTACTATATTCTACATGACAACTCCTCCTCACCCGTCCAGGATGGACTCTCTGCAGCAGTAGTTACTGTACTATATTCTACATGACAACTCCTCCTCACCCGTCCAGGATGGACTCTCTGCAGCAGTAGTTACTGTACTATATTCTACATGACAACTCCTCCTCACCCGTCCAGGATGGACTCTCTGCAGCAGTAGTTACTGTACTATATTCTACATGACAACTCCTCCTCACCCGTCCAGGATGGACTCTCTGCAGCAGTAGTTACTGTACTATATTCTACATGACAACTCCTCCTCACCCGTCCAGGATGGACTCTCTGCAGCAGTAGTTACTGTACTATAGTCTACATGACAACTCCTCCTCACCCGTCCAGGATGGACTCTCTGCAGCAGTAGTTACTGTACTATATTCTACATGACAACTCCTCCTCACCCGTCCAGGATGGACTCTCTGCAGCAGTAGTTACTGTACTATAGTCTACATGACAACTCCTCCTCACCCGTCCAGGATGGACTCTCTGCAGCAGTAGTTACTGTACTATATTCTACATGACAACTCCTCCTCACCCGTCCAGGATGGACTCTCTGCAGCAGTAGTTACTGTACTATATTCTACATGACAACTCCTCCTCACCCGTCCAGGATGGACTCTCTGCAGCAGTAGTTACTGTACTATATTCTACATGACAACTCCTCCTCACCCGTCCAGGATGGACTCTCTGCAGCAGTAGTTACTGTACTATATTCTACATGACAACTCCTCCTCACCCGTCCAGGATGGACTCTCTGCAGCAGTAGTTACTGTACTATATTCTACATGACAACTCCTCCTCACCCGTCCAGGATGGACTCTCTGCAGCAGTAGTTACTGTACTATATTCTACATGACAACTCCTCCTCACCCGTCCAGGATGGACTCTCTGCAGCAGTAGTTACTGTACTATAGTCTACATGACAACTCCTCCTCACCCGTCCAGGATGGACTCTCTGCAGCAGTAGTTACTGTACTATAGTCTACATGACAACTCCTCCTCACCCGTCCAGGATGGACTCTCTGCAGCAGTAGTTACTGTACTATATTCTACATGACAACTCCTCCTCACCCGTCCAGGATGGACTCTCTGCAGCAGTAGTTACTGTACTATATTCTACATGACAACTCCTCCTCACCCGTCCAGGATGGACTCTCTGCAGCAGTAGTTACTGTACTATATTCTACATGACAACTCCTCCTCACCCGTCCAGGATGGACTCTCTGCAGCAGTAGTTACTGTACTATATTCTACATGACAACTCCTCCTCACCCGTCCAGGATGGACTCTCTGCAGCAGTAGTTACTGTACTATATTCTACATGACAACTCCTCCTCACCCGTCCAGGATGGACTCTCTGCAGCAGTAGTTACTGTACTATATTCTACATGACAACTCCTCCTCACCCGTCCAGGATGGACTCTCTGCAGCAGTAGTTACTGTACTATATTCTACATGACAACTCCTCCTCACCCGTCCAGGATGGACTCTCTGCAGCAGTAGTTACTGTACTATATTCTACATGACAACTCCTCCTCACCCGTCCAGGATGGACTCTCTGCAGCAGTAGTTACTGTACTATATTCTACATGACAACTCCTCCTCACCCGTCCAGGATGGACTCTCTGCAGCAGTAGTTACTGTACTATATTCTACATGACAACTCCTCCTCACCCGTCCAGGATGGACTCTCTGCAGCAGTAGTTACTGTACTATATTCTACATGACAACTCCTCCTCACCCGTCCAGGATGGACTCTCTGCAGCAGTAGTTACTGTACTATATTCTACATGACAACTCCTCCTCACCCGTCCAGGATGGACTCTCTGCAGCAGTAGTTACTGTACTATATTCTACATGACAACTCCTCCTCACCCGTCCAGGATGGACTCTCTGCAGCAGTAGTTACTGTACTATATTCTACATGACAACTCCTCCTCACCCGTCCAGGATGGACTCTCTGCAGCAGTAGTTACTGTACTATATTCTACATGACAACTCCTCCTCACCCGTCCAGGATGGACTCTCTGCAGCAGTAGTTACTGTACTATATTCTACATGACAACTCCTCCTCACCCGTCCAGGATGGACTCTCTGCAGCAGTAGTTACTGTACTATAGTCTACATGACAACTCCTCCTCACCCGTCCAGGATGGACTCTCTGCAGCAGTAGTTACTGTACTATATTCTACATGACAACTCCTCCTCACCCGTCCAGGATGGACTCTCTGCAGCAGTAGTTACTGTACTATATTCTACATGACAACTCCTCCTCACCCGTCCAGGATGGACTCTCTGCAGCAGTAGTTACTGTACTATAGTCTACATGACAACTCCTCCTCACCCGTCCAGGATGGACTCTCTGCAGCAGTAGTTACTGTACTATATTCTACATGACAACTCCTCCTCACCCGTCCAGGATGGACTCTCTGCAGCAGTAGTTACTGTACTATAGTCTACATGACAACTCCTCCTCACCCGTCCAGGATGGACTCTCTGCAGCAGTAGTTACTGTACTATATTCTACATGACAACTCCTCCTCACCCGTCCAGGATGGACTCTCTGCAGCAGTAGTTACTGTACTATATTCTACATGACAACTCCTCCTCACCCGTCCAGGATGGACTCTCTGCAGCAGTAGTTACTGTACTATATTCTACATGACAACTCCTCCTCACCCGTCCAGGATGGACTCTCTGCAGCAGTAGTTACTGTACTATATTCTACATGACAACTCCTCCTCACCCGTCCAGGATGGACTCTCTGCAGCAGTAGTTACTGTACTATATTCTACATGACAACTCCTCCTCACCCGTCCAGGATGGACTCTCTGCAGCAGTAGTTACTGTACTATAGTCTACATGACAACTCCTCCTCACCCGTCCAGGATGGACTCTCTGCAACAGTAGTTACTGTACTATATTCTACATGACAACTCCTCCTCACCCGTCCAGGATGGACTCTCTGCAGCAGTAGTTACTGTACTATATTCTACATGACAACTCCTCCTCACCCGTCCAGGATGGACTCTCTGCAGCAGTAGTTACTGTACTATAGTCTACATGACAACTCCTCCTCACCCGTCCAGGATGGACACTCTGCAGCAGTAGTTACTGTACTATATTCTACATGACAACTCCTCCTCACCCGTCCAGGATGGACTCTCTGCAGCAGTAGTTACTGTACTATATTCTACATGACAACTCCTCCTCACCCGTCCAGGATGGACTCTCTGCAGCAGTAGTTACTGTACTATATTCTACATGACAACTCCTCCTCACCCGTCCAGGATGGACTCTCTGCAGCAGTAGTTACTGTACTATATTCTACATGACAACTCCTCCTCACCCGTCCAGGATGGACTCTCTGCAGCAGTAGTTACTGTACTATATTCTACATGACAACTCCTCCTCACCCGTCCAGGATGGACTCTCTGCAGCAGTAGTTACTGTACTATATTCTACATGACAACTCCTCCTCACCCGTCCAGGATGGACTCTCTGCAGCAGTAGTTACTGTACTATAGTCTACATGACAACTCCTCCTCACCCGTCCAGGATGGACTCTCTGCAGCAGTAGTTACTGTACTATATTCTACATGACAACTCCTCCTCACCCGTCCAGGATGGACTCTCTGCAGCAGTAGTTACTGTACTATATTCTACATGACAACTCCTCCTCACCCGTCCAGGATGGACTCTCTGCAGCAGTAGTTACTGTACTATAGTCTACATGACAACTCCTCCTCACCCGTCCAGGATGGACTCTCTGCAGCAGTAGTTACTGTACTATATTCTACATGACAACTCCTCCTCACCCGTCCAGGATGGACTCTCTGCAGCAGTAGTTACTGTACTATATTCTACATGACAACCCCTCCTCACCCGTCCAGGATGGACTCTCTGCAGCAGTAGTTACTGTACTATATTCTACATGACAACCCCTCCTCACCCGTCCAGGATGGACTCTCTGCAGCAGTAGTTACTGTACTATATTCTACATGACAACCCCTCCTCACCCGTCCAGGATGGACTCTCTGCAGCAGTAGTTACTGTACTATATTCTACATGACAACCCCTCCTCACCCGTCCAGGATGGACTCTCTGCAGCAGTAGTTACTGTACTATATTCTACATGACAACCCCTCCTCACCCGTCCAGGATGGACTCTCTGCAGCAGTAGTTACTGTACTATATTCTACATGACAACTCCTCCTCACCCGTCCAGGATGGACTCTCTGCAGCAGTAGTTACTGTACTATAGTCTACATGACAACTCCTCCTCACCCGTCCAGGATGGACTCTCTGCAGCAGTAGTTACTGTACTATATTCTACATGACAACTCCTCCTCACCCGTCCAGGATGGACTCTCTGCAGCAGTAGTTACTGTACTATATTCTACATGACAACCCCTCCTCACCCGTCCAGGATGGACTCTCTGCAGCAGTAGTTACTGTACTATATTCTACATGACAACCCCTCCTCACCCGTCCAGGATGGACTCTCTGCAGCAGTAGTTACTGTACTATATTCTACATGACAACCCCTCCTCACCCGTCCAGGATGGACTCTCTGCAGCAGTAGAGGTTGTCAAACTTCTGCTTCGTAACCGAGTCGTTCACATTCATGGCCGGGACACACAGCTTGCCTGCCTTGGACAGCTGGTACAACCTGAGAATAAAGGAAATAAAGAAGACAGTCTTTAAGGTGAGCCACAGACTAACGGAGAATAAACTGGACCAATGACAAAAAAGTTGAAAAAAATATCTCTTCTTGCTGTGAATGTATTTGACCAATGTTTTAGGAAAGCTCTTTCTCACCTGTGGACTCCAGTAACACTCTCCTCCACGATGCCCTGAGCCTTCTTGAACACGCTGGGGTACTTCTTATAAACCCAGTGGGTCAGATCCCCTCCGTCATCCAGAATCTAACAATAACAGCACAATGATAATATATATATATATATATATATATATATATATATATATATATATATATATATATATACAAATGGTGAAGTCAACAATCACCTTCCACAGTAGGGTGGGGCATCACTGCATCAATGATCAATGTCAAGCAGACATTGGGGGCGAATGTGTGTGCATTTCCATTATCTGAAATATTTGCATGATTTTGCTTGCCTAGTATGGAGTTTTCAGTACTGGGACTATTCCAATGGTTCAATTGTGCCTGGTAAGTTAAATCAAGCACGTCTCAAGTGCATACATATTGTAAATTTTTGACCCAGGTCTGACGTAAAATCTATTATTGAATAGTTTAGTATTTAGGTACCATGTTGGCCTGCCAGCCTTCTTTGTTGACACAGCGGTCAATGCACCACCAAAAATCATCCTCTGACTCGCCCTTCCATGCAAACACAGGCACACCTGTAGGGGAGAGGAGAGAGAGAGGGGAAGAGAGAGGAAGAGAGAGATGAAGAAGAGGCTAGTATTTATTATGGCTGGGGGAGAGGGAGAGAGAAAATGAGGATGAAACTTTTATAACGGCTTGAGACAGCGGGTGGGGGTAGGGGGGAAAGAGAGATAGAGACAGAAAGAGAGAGAGACAGAAAGACAAAGAGACAGAAAGATAGAGAGACAGAAAGACAAAAAGAGACCGAGAGAGACAGAAAGCGAGACAGAAAGACAAAGAGAGCGAGACAGAAAGAGAGAGAGAAAAAGACAGAGAGAAAAAAAAGAGACAGAAAGAGACAGAGACAGTGAGAGACAGAAAGAGGGAGAGACAGAAAGAGAGACAGAGAGAGAGCGAGAGAGAGAAAGAGAGAGACAGGAAGAGAGAGGGAGAGAAAGAAAGAGAAAGAGAGAGAGCGAGACAGAAAGAGAAAGAGAGCGAGACAGAGAGAGAAAGAGCCACAGAGAGAAAGAGAGCGAGAGACAGAAAGAGACAGAGACACAGAGAGAAAGAGAGCGAGAGACAGAAAGAGACACAGAGAGAAAGAGAGCGAGAGACAGAAAGAGACACAGAGAGAAAGAGAGCGAGAGACAGAAAGAGACAGAGACACAGAGGGAAAGAGAGCGAGAGACAGAAATAGACAGAGAGAAAGAGAGAGACAGAAAGAGACAGAGACACAGAGAGAAAGAGAGAGAGACAGAAAGAGACAGAGACACAGACACAGAGAGAAAGAGAGCGAGACAGAAAGAGACAGAGACACAGAGAGAAAGAGAGCGAGACAGAAAGAGACAGAGACACAGAGAGAAAGAGAGCGAGACAGAAAGAGACAGAGACACAGAGAGAAAGAGAGCGAGACAGAAAGAGACAGAGACACAGAGAGAAAGAGAGCGAGACAGAAAGAGACAGAGACACAGAGAGAAAGAGAGAGACAGAAAGAGACAGAGACACAGAGAGAAAGAGAGCGAGACAGAAAGAGACAGAGACACAGAGGAAAAGAGAGCGAGAGACAGAAATAGACAGAGAGAAAGAGAGAGACAGAAAGAGACAGACACAGAGAGAAAGAGAGAGAGACAGAAAGAGACAGAGACACAGAGGAAAAGAGAGCGAGACAGAAAGAGACAGAGACACAGAGAGAAAGAGAGAGACAGAAAGAGACAGAGACACAGAGAGAAAGAGAGCGAGACAGAAAGAGACAGAGACACAGAGAGAAAGAGAGCGAGACAGAAACAGAGCGACAGAAAGAGAGAGAGATGGTCCACTATGTGATGTGTGTTCTTACCAGTCTCTGCCAGGGCAGCAGCCACCTCGTTCTGAGTAGAGTAGATGTTACAGGCTGTCCAACGACACTGAGCTCCAAGAGCTACCAGGGTCTCTATCAGAACCTGGGGGTAACACACAAACACACACACGATAAGCTCTTACATTGAGGCAAATGTAAACCATAAAAAATAACACCAAAATCTATCTATCAAGCTGTAATCTGACATGTCTGGAGCAAAGTGCTTTAAGACAAGCTGTTCATCATCTCTGAATGTCTGATTCATTTGACAGTCAGGAAAGGCAAAGACAGTATGATTGTATTACTGGAGGAGGCAGCAACAACAACAAAAAGCCACTATCTTTGCCCTAGTTAGAGGCTTCTCATATACTGTAGGTCTATGGATCTAAGATGGTGTATGGTGGAGGAGAAAGCAAGTTAACCTACTGCAGTCTGAGCTGTGATGTGGGTGCAGCCCACTATCTTTGCCCCAGCTAGAGGTTTCTCAGCCTGGGCTCTCTTCCTCAGGGAGATCAGGGCTGACATATCTGTGGGGGGGAGGGAGATACAGAGAGCGGGATAGAGGTGAGAGGTTAAGGATTTGGATGTGGGAGAGCAAAACAGTGAATGAGAGATTAAAACTGTAATATCTTATGTTTCACCGAGTCTTGGATGAACGACGACGTTAAGAACATACAACTGGCTGGTTATACACTCTATCGACAGGATAGAACAGCAGACTCTGGTAAGACACGGGGCGGGGGCCTATGCATATATATAAACAACAGCTGGTGCACGATATCTAAGGAAGTCTCGAGGTTTTGCTCGCCTGGGGTAGAGCATTTCATGATAAGCTGTAGACAACACTATCAACCTAGAGAGTTTTCTTCTGAATTTTTTATAGCTGTCTACATACCACCACAGACAGATGCTGGCACTAAAACCGCACTCAATGAGCTGTATACCGCCATAAGCAAACAGGAAAATGCTCATCCAGAGTCAGCACTCCTAGTGGCCGGGGACTTTAATGCAGGGAAGCTTAAATCAGTTTTACATAATTTCTATCAGCATGTTAAATGTGCAACCAGAGGGAAAAAAATTCTAGACCACCTTTACTCCTCAAACAGAGAAGCGTACAAAGCTCTCCATCGCCCTCCATTTGGCAAATCTGACCATAATTCTATCCTCCTGATTCCTGCTTACAAGCAAAACATTTAAGCAGGAAGCACAAGTGACTCAGTCTATAAAAAAAAGTGGCCAGATGAAGCGGATGCTAAACTACAGTTTTGCTAGCACAGACTGGAATATGTTCCGGCATTCTTCCGATGGCATTGAGGAGTACACCACATCAGTCACTGGCTTTATCAATAAGTGCACCGGGGACGTCTTCACCACAGTGACCGTGCATATCCCAACCAGAAGCCATAGATTACAGGCAACATTCACACCGAGCAAAAGGGTAGAGCTGCAGCTTTCAAGGAGCGGAAGCTTATAAGAACCCAGAAGCTTATAAGAAATCCCGCTATGCCCTCCGACGAACCATCAAACAGGCAAAGCATCAATAGAGGACTAAAATCAAATCGTACTACACCGGCTGTGATGCTCGTCGGATGTGGCAGAGCTTGCAAACTATTACAGACTACAAAGGGAAGCACAGCCGAGAGCTGCCCAGTGACACGAGCCTACCAGACAAGATAAATAACATCTATGCTCGCTTCGAGGCAAGTAACACTGAAACATGCATGAGAGCGTCAGCTGTTCTGGATGACTTTGTGATCACGCTCTCCGCAGCCGATGTGAGGTAGACCTTTAAACAGGTCACCATTCACAAGGCCGCAAGGCCAGACGGATTACCAGGACGTGGACTGCGAGCATGCACTGACCAACTGGCAAGTGTCTACACTGACATTTTCAACCTCTCCCTGTCTGAGTTTGTAATACCAACATGTTTCAAGCAGACCACCATAGTTCCTGTGCCTAAGAACACTAAGGTAACCTGCCTAAATGACTACCGATCCGTAGCACTCACGTATGTAGCCATGAAATGCTTCGAAAGGCTGGTCATGGCTCACATCAACACCATTATCCCAGAAACCTTAGACCCACTCCAATTTGCATACCGCACCAACAGATCCACAGATGATGCAATCTCTATTGCACTCCACACTGCCCTTTCACACCTGGACAAAAGGAACACCTATGTGAGAATGCTATTCATTGACTACAGCTCAGCGTTCAACACCATAGTGCCCTCAAAGCTCATCACCAAGCTAAGGATCCTGGGACTAAACACCTCCCTCTGCAACTGGATCCTGGACTTCCTGACGGGCCACCCCCAGGTGGTAAGGGTAGGCAACAACACATCTGCCACACTGATCCTCAACACGGGGGGCCCCTCAGGGGTGCGTGCTCAGTCCCCTCCTGTACTCCCTGTTCACTCATGACTGCACGGCCAGGCACAACTCCAACACCATCATTAAGATTGCTGATGACACAACAGCGGTAGGCCTGATCACGACAACGATGAGACAGCCTATAGGGAGGAGGTCAGAGACCTGACCGTGTGGTGCAAGGACAACAACCTCTCCCTCAACGTGATCAAGACAAAGGAAATTATTGTGGACAACAGGAAAAGGAGGACCGAGTACGCCACCATTCTCATCAACGGGTCTGTAGTGGAGCAGGTTGAGAGCTTCAAGTTCATTGGCGTCCACATCACCAACAAACTATCATGGTCCAGTCACACCAAGACAGTTGTGAAGAGGGCACGACAAAACCTATTCCCCCTCAGGAGACTGAAAAGATTTGGCATGGGTCCTCAGATCCTCAAAACGTTTTACAGCTGCACCATCGAGAGCATCCTTACAGGTTGCATCACTGCCTGGTATGGCAACTGCTCGGCCTCCGACTGCAAGGCACTACAGAGGGTAATGTGCACCACTCAGTACATCACCAGAGCCAAGCTTCCTGCCATCCAGGACCTCTATACCAGGCGGTGTCAGAGAAAAGCCCTAAAAATTGTCAAAGACTCCAGCCACCCTAGTCATAGACCCTAGTTATAGACTCTCTGCTACTACACGGGAAGCGGTACCGGAGCACCAATTCTAGGTCCAAGAGGCTTCTAAACAGCTTTTACTCCTAAGCCATAAGACTCCTGAACAGCTAATCAAATGGCTACCCAGACTATTTTCACCCCCCCCCCCCCCCCCCCCCCTTCTACACTGCCGCTACTCTCTATTACCATCTATGCATAGTCACTTTAATAACTCTACCTACATGTACATATTACCTCAATGACCAAGACACTGGTGCCCCCGCACATTGACTCTGTACCGGTACCCCCTGTATATAGCCTGGGCTATTCTTATTTACTGCTACTCTTTAATTATTTATTATTTTCTCTTACTTTTGTTAAGGTATTTTCTTAAAACTGCATTGTTGGTTAAGGGCTTGTAAGTAAGCATTTTCTGTATGGTCTACACCTGTTGTATTCGGGCGCATGTGACAAATACAATTTGATACGAGGATAGGAGAAGCAGGAATAAATATGAAAAAGAGGCAAGTGGAAAGATAACGACAGATGGAGCACATTTGTGACACATTTCAGGAAACTAGGCATATGTCACGGATCACCACTTCACAGCCATTTGAACATAAATCGTATTTTTTTTTTAAATCAAAATACATTTTTGTCCAGAAATGCCTTCTGGAACATTTGAACTTTCACGTGCCTTAATAACGAACTTGTATGCCATCTGTAAATACGAATAAAATTGTTAAATTACGAGCCTAGTTGGTTTAGCCGCAGAAAAAGCCAGCAACCTTCCCGCTAGCAATGATTGGCTGAGATAATGAGTGGACATGCCGAGAGATGAGTTTGGTTTGGTCTGCCATATAGCACACTTCTGTCTATTTGAGCTGGTTAGTATGTCTATGTAATCCTGTCTAACACGTTTTTTTATTTTTTATATATTGCTTAGTAGTACTGAACTCCACTTTGTGGAGGACCGAGTTTAGAAATCAGTGGAATTAGAGTATGATAGCTAAGGAGATGGAGAAAACACCTGTCTCCGGATTACATCTTCAAACTAAGGGCAACCACGGCATGTGTGCTTCCGGGTTTTGGAGCGAGTAGTCGTGCTGCACTCCGCTCCGCAGGTAATATTACATCTCATTACATTACAACGGTTTGATTTGTTTGATTTGAGCAATTTTTTAGCTAGCTACTTAGCTGTCTTTGTATCAAAGATAATTGTGTAGTTTAGAGTAATTATCGAGGTTAGCTAGCCAGCTATTTTCGTCCGAAGCGCCGCGCCACCGTTCTCCTACTTAGTCAACAACTGCTAGCTAGCTAGCCAACTTCTACCGACTAGCAGCACTGTAGAAACTAATACATTACAACGGAACGATTTGATTACTGTAGTGTTAGCTAGCTACATAGTTGTCTTTGCTGTCTTTGTATCTAAGATAATTGTGTAGTTAGAGTAATTATCGAGGTTAGCTAGCCAGCTATTTTCGTCCGCCGCGCCGCGCCACCGTTCTTCTACTTAGTCAACACTGCTAGCTAGCGAACTTCTACCGACTAGCAGCACTGTAGGAACTAATACATTACAACGGAACAATTTGATTAGTGTAGTGTTAGCTAGCTACATAGTTGTCTTTGCTGTCTTTGTATCTAAGATAATTGTGTAGTTTAAAGTAATTATCGAGGTTAGCTAGCCAGGTTAGCTAGTGTTAGCTAGCTACATAGTTGCCTTTGTATCATGATAAGGTGTAGCACTGAAACTATCGAGGTGACCTAGCCAGCTACACTTTCAAACAAAGTCAACAACGCAGCCACTGCTAGCTAGCCTACTTTACCAGCCAGCAGTACTGTATCATTTTAGTCATTTTAGTCAATAAGTTGTCTTTGTCATAGTTTGTCATAGTTTGATAATTGTGTAGTTTAGAGTAATTATCGAGGTTAGCTGGCCAGCTATTTTCGTCCCCCGCGACGCCATTTCCAAACCTAGCCAACTATTACCGACGAGCAGCATTGTAGAAACTAAATACATTACAAAGGAACGTCTTGATTAGTGTTATGTTAGCTAGCTACATAGTTGCCTTTGTATCATGATAAGGTGTAGTACTGAAACTATCGAGGTTACCTAGCCAGCTACACTTTCAAACAAAGTCAACAACGCAGCCACTGCTAGCTAGCCTACTTCACCAGCCAGCAGTACTGTATCATTTTAATCATTTTAGTCAATAAGATTTTTGCAACGTAAGCTTAACTTTCTGAACATTCGAGACGTGTAGTCCACTTGTCATTCCAATCTCCTTTGCATTAGCGTAGCCTCTTCTGTAGCCTGTCAACTATGTGTCTGTCTATCCCTGTTCTCTCCCCTCTGCACAGGCCATACAAACGCTTCACACCGCGTGGCCGCTGCCACTCTAACCTGGTGGTCCCAGCACGCACGACCCAAGTGGAGTTCCAGGTCTCCGGCAGCCTCTGGAACTGCCGGTCTGCGGCCAACAAGGCAGAGTTCATCTCAGCCTATGCTACCCTCCAGTCCCTCGACTTCTTGGCGCTGACGGAAACATGGATTACCACAGATAACACTGCTACTCCTACTGCTCTCTCCTCGTCTGCCCACGTGTTCTCGCACACCCCGAGAGCTTCTGGTCAGTGGGGTGGTGGCACTGGGATCCTCATCTCTCCCAAGTGGACATTCTCTCTTTCTCCCCTGACCCATCTGTCTATCGCCTCCTTTGAATTCCATGCTGTCACAGTTACCAGCCCTTTCAAGCTTAACATCTTTATCATTTATTGCCCTCCAGGTTCCCTTGGAGAGTTCATCAATGAGCTTGACGCCTTGATAAGTTCCTTTCCTGAGGATGGCTCACCTCTCACAGTTCTGGGTGACTTTAACCTCCCCACGTCTACCTTTGACTCTTTCCTCTCTGCCTCCTTCTTTCCACTCCTCTCCTCTTTTGACCTCACCCTCTCACCTTCCCCCCCTACTCACAAGGCAGGCAATACGCTTGACCTCATCTTTACTAGATGCTGTTCTTCCACTAATCTCATTGCAACTCCCCTCCAAGTCTCCGACCACTACCTTGTATCCTTTTCCCTCTCGCTCTCATCCAACACTTCTCACTCTGCCCCTACTCGGATGGTATTGCGCCATCCCAACCTTCGCTCTCTCTCCCCCGCTACTCTCTCCTCTTCCCTCCTATCATCTCTTCCCTCTGCTCAAACCTTCTCCAACCTATCTCCTGATTCTGCCTCCTCAACCCTCCTCTCCTCCCTTTCTGCATCCTTTGACTCTCTATGTCCCCTATCCTCCAGGCCGGCTCGGTCCTCCCCTCCTGCTCCGTGGCTTGACGACTCATTGCAAGCTCACAGAACAGGGCTCCGGGCAGCCGAGCGGAAATGGAGGAAAACTCGCCTCCCTGCGGACCTGGCATCCTTTCACTCCCTCCTCTCTACATTTTCCTCTTCTGTCTCTGCTGCTAAAGCCACTTTCTACCACTCTAAATTCCAAGCATCTGCCTCTAACCCTAGGAAGCTCTTCGCCACCTTCTCCTCCCTCCTGAATCCTCCTCCCCCTCCCCCCCCTCCTCCCTCTCTGTGGATGACTTCGTCAACCATTTTGAAAAGAAGGTCGACGACATCCGATCCTCGTTTGCTAAGTCAAACGACACCGCTGGTCCTGCTCACACTGCCCTACCGTGTGCTTTGACCTCTTTCTCCCCTCTCTCTCCAGATGAAATCTCGCCTCTTGTGACGGCCGGCCGCCGAACAACCTGCCTGCTTGACCCTATCCCCTCCTCTCTTCTCCAGACCATTTCCGGAGACCTTCTCCCTTACCTCACCTCGCTCATCAACTCATCCTTGACCGCTGTCTACGTCCCTTCCGTCTTCAAGAGAGCGAGAGTTGCACCCCTTCTGAAAAAACCTACACTCGATCCCTCCGATGTCAACAACTACAGACCAGTATCCCTTCTTTCTTTTCTCTCCAAAACTCTTGAACGTGCTGTCCTTGGCTAGCTCTCCTGCTATCTCTCTCAGAATGACCTTCTTGATCCAAATCAGGCAGGTTTGAAGACTGGTCATTCAACTGAGACTGCTCTTCTCTGTGTCACGGAGGCGCTCCGCACTGCTAAAGCTAACTCTCTCTCCTCTGCTCTCATCCTTCTAGACCTATTGGCTGCCTTTGATACTGTGAACCATCAGATCCTCCTCTCCACCCTCTCCGAGTTGGGCATCTCCGGCGCGGCCCACGCTTGGATTGCGTCCTACCTGACAGGTCGCTCCTACCAGGTGGCGTGGCGAGAATCTGTCTCCGCACCACGTGCTCTCACCACTGGTGTCCCTCAGGGCTCTGTTCTAGGCCCTCTCCTATTCTCGCTATACACCAAGTCACTTGGCTCTGTCATATCCTCACATGGTCTCTCCTATCATTGCTATGCAGACGACACACAATTAATCTTCTCCTTTCCCCCTTCTGATAACCAGGTGGCGAATCGCATCTCTGCATGTCTGGCAGATATCAGTGTGGATGACGGATCACCACCTCAAGCTGAACCTCGGCAAGACGGAGCTGCTCTTCCTCCCGGGGAAGGACTGCCCGTTCCATGATCTCGCCATCACGGTTGACAACTCCATTGTGTCCTCCTCCCAGAGTGCTAAGAACCTTGGCATGACCCTGGACAACACCCTGTCGTTCTCCACTAACATCAAGGCGGTGACCCGATCCTGTAGGTTCATGCTCTACAACATTCGCAGAGTACGACCCTGCCTCACACAGGAAGTGGCGCAGGTCCTAATCCAGGCACTTGTCATCTCCCGTCTGGATTACTGCAACTCGCTGTTGGCTGGGCTCCCTGCCTGTGCCATTAAACCCCGACAACTTATCCAGAACGCCGCAGCCCGTCTGGTGTTCAACCTTCCCAAGTTCTCTCACGTCACCCCGCTCCTCTGCTCTCTCCACTGGCTTCCAGTTGAAGCTCGCATCCGCTACAAGACCATGGTGCTTGCCTACGGAGCTGTGAGAGGAACGGCACCTCCGTACCTTCAGGCTCTGATCAGGCCCTACACCCAAACAAGGGCACTGCGTTCATCCACCTCTGGCCTGCTTGCCTCCCTACCTCTGAGGAAGCACAGTTCCCGCTCAGCCCAGTCAAAACTGTTCGCTGCTCTGGCACCCCAATGGTGGAACATGCTCCCTCACGACGCCAGGACAGCGGAGTCAATCACCACCTTCCGGAGACACCTGAAACCCCACCTTTTTAAGGAATACCTAGGATAGGATAAAGTAATCCTTCTAACCCCCCCCCCCCCTTAAAAGATTTAGATGCACAATTGTAAAGTGGTTGTTCCACTGGATATCATAAGGTGAATGCACCAATTTGTAAGTCGCTCTGGATAAGAGCGTCTGCTAAATGACTTAAATGTAAATGTAATCTGTGTGTCACGTCCTGGCCAGTAAAAGGGTTAATTGTTATTGTAGTTTGGTCAGGACGTGGCAGAGGGTACTTGTTTTATGTGGTTCAGGGTGTTGTGTTAGTTAGGAGGGCGTTTGATTTATTATTTCCGGGTTTTGAGTTATGATCTATGTTTATGTATTTCTATGTGTCGTCTAGTGAGTGTGTTTCTATGTTGAGTTAATTGGGGTGGACTTCCAATTGAAGACAGCTGTTTGGTGTTGCCTTTGATTGGAAGTCCTATATTAGTTGGGTGTGTTTTGTCTTGTATTTGTGGGAGATTGTTCTGTGTTTAGCCTTGTGCCTTGCCAGACTGTCTGTGGATCGTTCGTTCTCTTGTTTGTTGTTTTTGGTGTTCATTTTGATTTAATAAATGTTCGAAATGAACAAACACAGTCCTGCTGCATTTTGGTCCTCCTTCACCGACGATAACCGTGACAGAATCTCCCACCAACTAAGGACCAAGCAGCAGAAGAAAAGGGATTTCGAGTTGGACTGGCGGGAGAAATGGACCTGGGAGGAAGTTCTGGATGGGGCTGGACCTTGGCACCAGGCTGGGGAGTACCGTCGCCCACGGGAGGAAATTGAGGCAGCCAAGGCAGAGAGGCGGAGGTACGAGGCCTTGGAAGCGCTGAGGGAGAAGCACGAGAGGCACCCCCAAGAAAACATTTTTGGGGGGCACACGGGTAGTTTGGCTAGGCCTAGGAAGAGCCGGAAGCCAGCTACCCGTGGTTATATGGAGGAGCGTATGAGGTGGAGAGCGCCATGTTTCGCTGAGGAGCGCACTATCTCACCCATACGCACGCACAGTCCGGTGCGCGTTATTCCAGCCCCTCGCAGGTGCCGTGCTAGAGCGGGCATCCAGCCTGGTAGGAGGATGCCTGCGCAGCGCATCTGGTCGCCGGTACGCCTCCGAGGACCAGGCTACCCAACTCCCGTTCTACGCACGGCTACCATCAGGCCCCTGCACAGCCCAGTCTGCCCTGTACAAGCACCCCGCTCGTACAGGGCTACTAGTTCCATCCAGCCAAGACGGGTTGTGCAGGAGGTAAGATCAAGACCGACTGTGCGCCTCCATAGCCCTGGGTTTCCAGCTCCTGTCTCTCGTGCGGACCCGGAAGTGCGTCAACCCAGTCCGACTCGTCCTGTTCCCGCTCCCCGCACTAGCCTGGAGGTGCGTGTTCCCAATCTGGTACGCCCAGTACCAGCACCACGCACCAGGCTTCAAGTGCGTAAACCCAGCCTCGCCAGTCAACAGTCACCAGAGCTGCCCGCCAGTCAACAGTCACCAGAGCTGCCCGCCAGTCAACAGTCACCAGAGCTGCCCGCCAGTCAACAGTCGCCAGAGCTGCCCGCCAGTCAACAGTCGCCAGAGCTGCCCGCCAGTCAACAGTCGCCAGAGCTGCCCGCCAGTGAGGAATCGCCAGAGCCGCCCGTCAGTGAGGAGTCGCCAGAGCCACCCACTAGTCAGGAGCTGCCAGAGTGGCCAGACTGCCCCGAGCTGCCAGAGTGGCCAGACTGCCCCGAGCTGCCAGAGTGGCCAGACTGCCCCGAGCTGCCAGAGTGGCCAGACTGCCCCGAGCCGCCAGACTGCCCAGACTGCCCCGAGCCGCCAGACTGCCTGGAACGGCCAGAACCGGAGCCACCTCCTGATATAGGTGGGTTGGGGAGGGGGGGTGTAGCACAGTGCCGTCGTTGACGGCAGCCACCCTCCCTTCCCTCCCTTTTAGTAGAGGGGAAATTTTGTTTTGTTGTTTGGGGTTGTGTTTTTTTTTTGTTTAGTTTTTTGAAGGTGCTTCCGGGGTTAGCACCTTTAAGGGGCGGGGTACTGTCACGTCCTGGCCAGTAAAATGGTTAATTGTTATTGTAGTTTGGTCAGGACGTGGCAGAGGGTATTTGTTTTATGTGGTTCAGGGTGTTGTGTTAGTTAGGAGGGCGTTTGATTTATTATTTCCGGGTTTTGAGTTATGATCTATGTTTATGTATTTCTATGTGTCGTCTAGTGAGTGTGTTTCTATGTTGAGTTAATTGGGGTGGACTTCCAATTGAAGGCAGCTGTTTGGTGTTGCCTTTGATTGGAAGTCCTATATTAGTTGGGTGTGTTTTGTCTTGTATTTGTGGGAGATTGTTCTGTGTTTAGCCTTGTGCCTTGCCAGACTGTCTGTGGATCGTTCGTTCTCTTGTTTGTTGTTTTTGGTGTTCATTTTGATTTAATAAATGTTCAAAATGAACAAACACAGTCCTGCTGCATTTTGGTCCTCCTTCACCGACGATAACGTGACACTGTGACAGAGGTAGAAGCGTCCATCCATGTTTACGGGTAAGATAGTCTAGCTAGCTACATTTTCATATATTACACATTTCTAATTTTGACAAAGTATTTTTATTTCAAGTTAAAGTGTACTGTTAGTTAGCTAGCTAACGTTAGCTGGATGACTAGCTAGCTAACGGTACGTGTATGATCTTATTATTCGTATCTCAGAGCCATTTGCTTTGCTTGCTATAGCCTAATGCTGAGTAGTAACGTCATGAGTTGTGATTATGGTTCATTGTTTAGCTAGCTAGCTACATGGCTTAACAAAAGACTCCACTATGCAAGTGTCCATTTTAAAATAATGTCAATGTGACAACTGTTAGCCAGTTAGCTTGGGTGTTTGACTGCTGTTGTTAGGACAGAACGCTCAGATTAAACCTTTAAAGAGATTGGTGGAGCTAAAGCTTAAGAGGGTGTGAACGATGCCGAACAGGTGTAGACAAAGAAGAGCTCTCCAGTAGGTACCAAAACATTCAAATGCCATTTTCTCAAATGTGAGGTTACAAGTTTATCAACTTTCAAAGCAGAATTACTTTCCCATTGTTCCTCAAATGCAGTATATGATATACCATGTTGTAGCTCTGTGTCTGCGTTTATCCAATGTAAAAAACACAATTTCTAATTTTGCTACATAAGACCAAATCCAGGTGGTCGGTCACAATTCATGTAAAACCACATGCTCATCTATATATGCCTGCAGTAGGGTTACAGTAAATGCCAGCAACAGCTGTCAAGGCACAGGCAGCAGTTCTAGGACCACTTACAGAGCACTTCCTCATCATCTAGGTCTGCACAGCCTGAGAGAGATACTGTCTATACAACCAGAGAGAGATACTGTCTATACAACCAGATAGAGATACTGTCTATACAACCAGAGAGAGATACTGTCTATACAACCAGATAGAGATACTGTCTATACAACCAGATAGAGATACTGTCTATACAACCAGAGAGAGATACTGTCTATACAACCAGAGAGAGATACTGTCTATACAACCAGATAGCGATACTGTCTATACAACCAGAGAGAGATACTGTCTATACAACCAGATAGAGATACTGTCTATACAACCAGATAGCGTTACTGTCTATACAACCAGAGAGAGGTACTGTCTATACAACCAGAGAGAGATACTGTCTATACAACCAGAGAGAGATACTGTCTATACAACCAGAGAGATAATGTCTATTTTTTGTCTACATTTCTTTGATACCTAAAGGGTTCCTACTGATGCGGAGTCAGTCCTCGACGAGGTACATGGCAGCTCTAAGCACTCTCTGTACCCTCTAACCCACTGATCCTGAATCAGCACTTAACCTTTATCCTTTTCACAATAATAAGCCCAGCCAATGTAAGCTGTACTGGGCTGGCCTGGTTGCAAATCTACCATAGTTGCTATCAGAACGATGCCTGAAAGTGTATGCAAAGACAGTGGATGCCAGAGAGTGGATGCAAAGACAGTGGATGCCAGAAAGTGGATGCAAAGACAGTGGAAGCCAGAAAGTGGATGCAAAGACCGTGGATGCCTGTAAATAGATGCCAGACAGTGGTGATTCCACACCTTGCTCTGCGATCTCGATCTCCCGTCTGCCGAACTCTGCCTGTTTGACGTTCTTAACGCAGAAGTCGCTGCTGCCCTTGGAGTTGGCCTGGGCCTTGTCCCGAGGAGAGGTCTCGTCATCTGAGCTGTCTGAGTAGGATGCAGCTGGACATTGCGTGGGGGGAGGGAGGAGGACAAAGAGTCAGAGACACATAATGAAGTAATTTGTAGTATACCAGTCTATAGTAGGCACTGTAGTTAGTAGCTTGACATGGTATTTTACATCAGTTGAATAATAGAAGGATTGTCAGCTAATAAATCCTTGATTGAGGACTTTTGCTACCTTGTTAATCACCAGCACCTATTGCTGTGTGGAGCTATGCCTATGTACTCTGTAAGTGTGTGTGTGTGTGTGTGCGTGCGTGCGTGTGTGTGTGATCTACCTGAGCTGTAGCTATCTGTGGAGGACTGGGAGATGGAGCGAGAGAGGGAGCGCCGGCCGGCCTTAGTGGGGTACTTCTGAAACTCCTGTTTATCTTCCGCGTTAGCAAACTGGATCTGAAGAAGAAGAAGAAGAAGAAGAAGGGGGAGGGGCATGAGTTACTCGCCTGCTCGCATAATGGTGTAATCTTTATTTCTTTATTCAGTGAGATGGGGTGAGTCAGAGATACAGTCAATGAGACTGTGGTGAGTCAGAGATACAGTCAGAGAGCCTGTGGTGAGTCAGAGATACAGTCAGAGAGCCTGTGGTGAGTAAGAGACAGTCAGTGATATTATGGTAGAGAAATTACAAGATTATGTCATAATACTGTTCATGCATCGAATAAGGTTCCTCAGTACTCTCTCATCTGTGTGAGTGTGACTGAGTTGGGCCTCTGGGGCTTGGTGCTAGCAATTGATTTGTGATTGGCTTGGTGATAAAAACCTACAGCCTGCATTCCATAGACTGAGTTGGTGTTTGTGACCCAAGATAGAAATAGCCTGGAGGAGTAGAACAAACCCTTCTTTGTTTCCAATCATCTTTGCACCTGAAAAACAACACTGGTGCACATTAACTCACAAGATGAACCCAAGATAAAAGGGGGCATGAGTTACTCTTCTGCTGACATTATGGTATAATCTTTATTCAGTGAGATGGGGTGAGTCAGAGATGCAGTCAGTGAGCCTGGGGTGAGTCAGAGATGCAGTCAGATATACAGTCAGTGAGCCTGTAGTGAGTCAGAGATAAAGTCTGTGAGCCTGTAGTGAGTCAGAGATACAGTCAGTGAGCCTGTGGTAAGTCAGAGATAGTCAGAGAGCCTGTGGTGAGTCAGAGATTCAGTCAGAGAGCCTGTAGTGAGTCAGAGATAAAGTCAGTGAGCCTGTAGTGAGTCAGAGATACAGTCAGTGAGCCTGTGGTAAGTCAGAGATACAGTCAGTGAGCCTGTAGTGAGTCAGAGATACAGTCAGAGAGCCTGTGGTAAAGTCAGATATACAGTCAGTGACATTGAATTTCCAACTATGGACATTTATGTAGATATGTTACAGTGTTTAAATGAGGAGGGGACCAGATCTATGGAGATCTGCTATAATATTTGGGTTTGAGTGAAAACATACAGGACAGTTGCTGTCCAGGAACAGGGTTGGAGTGAAAACCTACAGGAGGGTAGCAGATGGTCAAGTGCTCCGTCTGGTGTGTAATGAGGAGCAACCACAGACCAGCAAATATTCTTTACATCATCAACATATAAATCACTACAGAACTTATTGTATGACCTCTTATACACTATATTAGGCCCAGCCTTTGGAACTTTGGTTTTCCTAGATATGGCTATTATATTGTGATCACTACATCCTATGGATTTGGATACTGCTTTAAAGCAAATTTCTGCAGCATTAGTAAAGACGTGATCAATACATGTTGATGATTTCATTCCTGTGCTGTTTGTAACTACCCTGGTAGGTTGATTATTAACCTGAACCAGGTTGCAGGCACTAGTTACAGTTTGAAGCTTTCTCTTGAGTGGGCAGCTTGATGAAAGCCAGTCAATATTTAAATCACCCAGAATATATACCTCTCTGTTGATTTCACATACATTTATCAAGCATTTCACACATATTATCCAGATACTGACTGTTAGCACTTGGTGGTCTATAGCAGCTTCCCACCAGAACAGGCTTTAGGTGAGGCAGATGAACCTGTAGCCTTATTACTTCAACAGTATTTAACATTAGATCGTCTCTAAGCTTTACAGGAATGTGGTTCTGAATATAGACCGCAACACTGCCTCCGTTGGCATTTCTGTCTTTTCGGTAGATGTTATAACCATGTATTGCTACCACTGTATCATCAAAGGTATTATCTAAGTGAATTTCAGAGATATGAATCTAAGTGAGTTTCAGAGAAATGAGTCAGAATATGAATGGCATCTGTTACAAGTTATTGACTTCATGGACCTTGTTTCTCAGGCTACGTATGTTAATATGGGCTACTTTTTAGCACTTTTCTGGGTTGCTTGATTGTTTTTAATGCTTTACTGGGAAGCTTATCAGAGGTAGACTTACTCATGTTATTTAGACTGGAGCTGATAGTGCAGGGTGAACTGCATAAAGTAGTCGTCCTACTAGTGCACACCGCCTCAGTGCTAACACTGTAACTCTGGTTTATAGGCTCATGATTACTGCTTACAATAGCTGTAGGATAAACAGATGTATTCGGTGCAATTAGGGGTACATAAATTAAACGACTTACATTGTGTTTGCCAATGCCCCTAAGATCATGTACATTTGATGCAGCATTATGACGACTCATTGTCGCAATGGTAGGGATTAACTGAGCTGATCTTGGGTCATTTACCAGTCATTGTTTCAACACAGCCTTGAAATGCGTGGACAGAGTCCAGGAGCCAAGATGATTTGGATGGAATCCGTCATTCCTGTAGAGTATCCTCTGTTTCCAGGTGTCAAAGTTATCAATAGAAGTGACTCCGGCAGAGGTACAGTAGTATTTTAGCCAGATGTGTAATGCCAGCAGTCGGCTGAATCTTTCACATCCGTGGCCCAACGATGGTACTAAACCTGAAATTATTGGCAATTTTCTTTTAGTCTTAATGCTAAAATCAGTTGTTTAAACTCCATTTTCAGATGTTCCGAGCTAGCTCTTCTGATGCCATCTGACCCCACATGGACTACGACAGTGTCAGCTCCCGGCATCTGCGGGTGAACAGTCGGAAGCAGCCTTGTGATGTCCTGTAAGAGAGTAAACCTCCAGGAGGGTAGCTGTCCAGAAACATGGTTGGAGAGTAAACCTCCAGGAGGGTAGCTGTCCAGAAACATGGTTGGAGAGTAAACCTACAGGAGGGTAGCTGTCCAGGAACATGGTTGGAGAGTAAACCTACAGGAGGGTAGCTGTCCAGGAACAGGGTTGGAGAGTAAACCTACAGGAGGGTAGCTGTCCAGGAACATGGTTGGAGAGTAAACCTACAGGAGGGTAGCTGTCCAGGAACAGGGTTGGAGAGTAAACCTACAGGAGGGTAGCTGTCCAGGAACATGGTTGGAGAGTAAACCTCCAGGAGGGTAGCTGTCCAGGAACAGGGTTGGAGAGTAAACCTACAGGAGGGTAGCTGTCCAGGAACATGGTTGGAGAGTAAACCTACAGGAGGGTAGCTGTCCAGGAACAGGTTGGAGAGTAAACCTCCAGGAGGGTAGCTGTCCAGGAACATGGTTGGAGAGTAAACCTACAGGAGGGTAGCTGTCCAGGAACATGGTTGGAGAGTAAACCTCCAGGAGGGTAGCTGTCCAGGAACATGGTTGGAGAGTAAACCTACAGGAGGGTAGCTGTCCAGGAACAGGGTTGGAGAGTAAACCTACAGGAGGGTAGCTGTCCAGGAACAGGGTTGGAGAGTAAACCTCCAGGAGGGTAGCTGTCCAGGAACAGGGTTGGAGAGTAAACCTCCAGGAGGGTAGCTGTCCAGGAACAGGGATGGAGAGACTTGCTCTAGATTCTTCACCTACAGTACCTATAGAACATGTTCCTAAACCTGACATACTTCACATCAAATGTAAATAACCAAATGACAGGGATTAACAGTACATTTCCTGACGGTAGGCTACCACATGAGCATTCATAAAAGTGCATTGTGGGCCGCCATTGTATAGCCTAGGCTACTATTCTACTTCGTGGGGATAGGAGGGTAAAAAAATACATCTTTCCTAGGGCAGCATAGCGGCCAGGACCAGGCCTAATCAGCGCTGATTAGTCTATAAATTAAGAAAAGATACCGTATCAAATTATACCATGCCAGGTTGGAGAAGATTGCTGCATTGTCCATTTGACACAACGTTAGCACATTATAGGCCTCAGAGCCAGAACAACTTTGTCGACTGCTGTTGAATAATTAACGAATAGGTCAGACACATCCAACCTTTTTTTTTTTTAAAGAACACCAATTAATTAATTAATTAATTTACTAGCAAGCAATGAAAATGTGCATTGTATGAAAGAAAGTCCACACATCAAATCGTTTTTTTACTTGAAGCGCCATAGCCTACAGCTGTCTTAGCATCAGAGGACAGTTGGAAAGAGGAGATATAGAGTTTAATAGAAATACTAAGTTAGCAAAACAATTGCTTATAATCTTTAGTAAACACTCTCATGAATTAAATCAAGTTTTTTTACACAACAGTAAAAGTTAATAATAAAATAAAAAATGTACAAAAAATCAAATGTGGCCTATTTAAACGGTTGTTTTATTTTCATGACTGTCTTCATCCATTTAACTGTCCGTTACACAGTTATTCAATTACCGTCACAGCCTTTAGCCCTGTTTATACTTGGTTCTAACATGCATCCTTTGTCCTGATCTTGTCCACATTCTGATTGTGCCCACATTTTTATACAGGTGTAGATGATTAAAAGACATTGTGATCTGATTGTGATCTTCCTGCCCACTGGTAGTCAAGCACGCATTATGTCTTGATATCAATCCAGTGTAAAAAGATCTGGATGGTCTAACTATTCAAATCATTATACTGGTCTCAAAAATGATTGACAGGTAACACCATTGAATGGTCCTAAAATATATTAATGAATCTTATTTTGAAAGAGAATCTGGCCACAATGTTGACACAGTGGAAGGACAAGAGACACATTTTATTACAATGTGTAAATGCGACAAATCTTAACCAGATAGTAATTGGATCATATTGATCTTGTCACGAAACTCACTTGTTAGCACGAGGCTATAGTTTCTGTAAATATAAAGACAAATCAGATTGTATTTGACCAAACCAGAACTTATTACTGTATTTATTTATTTTTTATTTCAACTTTATTTAACCAGGTCGGCCAATTGAGAACAAGTTCTCATTTACAACTGTGACCTGGCCAAGATAAAGCAAAGCAGTCGACAAAACAATAGAGTTACACATGGGATAAACAAAAGTACAGTTAATAACACAATAGAAAAATCTATATACAGTGTGTGCAAATGGAGTAAGGAGGTAAGGCAATAAATAGGCCAATTGTAACGGCAGTCTTCGTTGGGAATGGATGACCAAAATGCAAGCGGGATGTGGATACTCATCTTTTTAATGTAAAGAATGAAGCAAACACAGAAAAACAATAACGACTCACGACAGGCTAACAGGCTATACATACAAAACAATAGCAGTGCTAGCGCAACAACCCACAAACCCAAGTGAAAAACACACACCTAATATATGACTCCCAATCAGGAACAACGATAACCAGCTGTCCCTGATCGGGAGCCACACAGACCAACATAGAAACATACAACCCAGAACAAACATACAGACATCTTCTGCCATGTCCTGACCAAAATACTACACAACTACACCCTCTGCTGGTCAGGACGTGACAGTACCCCCCCCCCCAATGTGCATACCCTGAATGCACCTAAAAAGAAACAAAATCCCCAATACCACAACAAAACAAAAACAAATACCCCCTAAACAATAAGGGAGGGAAGGGAGGGCGGCTGCCGTCAACGACGGCACTGTGCTACACCCCCCCTCCCCAACCCACCTATCCTGGAGGTGGCTCTGGTTCCGGCCTGCTGCCCTCCAGGTTGTAGGCAGACTCATTGGGGTCCGGGTCGTAGACAGACTCACTCCGTTGTGGATCGTGGGCAGATTCCTCCAGTTCCATGCTGTAGGCAGACTCCTTTGGTTTACAGTTAATTATCCACTTATTCAGTTCCGGATTATAGACAGACTTACTCGGTTCCGGATCGCTGATAGACTCCCTCGGTTCTGGGTTGCAGGTAGACTCCCTCCAGTCAATGCTGTAGGCAGACTCATTTAGTTCGTAGTTAATTATATTCAGCTCCGGATTGTAAACAGGGTTACTCGTTTCCGGATCGCTGACAGACTCACTCGGTTCCGGGTCGCAGGCAGTCTCCCCCGGTTCCGGGTCGCAGGCAGTCTCCCTCGGTTCTGGACTAGACACTGGTGCCGGATACTCTGGACTGCACACTGGTGCCGGATACTCTGGACTGCACACTGGTGCCGGATACTCTGGACTGCACACTGGTGCCGGATACTCTGGACTGCACACTGGACGCCTGATGCATGGGGCTGGTAGAGGAGGTACCAGGCTGGATACACGCACCCCAGAACTAGTGCGAGGAGTGGGAACAGGCCGAATAGGACTAGGCTGACTAATGGGAAGCTTGGTCCGGGTTGCTGGTACTGGTCGTGCCAGACTGGAGGTACTTACTTCCGGGTTAGCACGAGAGGCGGGAACCGGAAAGACTGGGCCATGGAGGTGCACAGGTGGCCTTGACCGCACCCCCTGCACAACCCGTCCTGGCTGGATGGAACTAGCAGCCCTGTACGAGCGGGATGCTGGTACAGGGCGAACTGGGCTGTGCAGGGGCCTGATGGTTGCCGTGCGTAGAGTGGGAGTAGGGTAGCCTGGTCCTAGGAGGCATACCGGCGACCAGACGCGCTGCGCAGGCATCCTCCTACCAGGCTGGATGCCCACTCTAGCACAGCATCTGCGAGGGGCTGGAATAGCGCGCACCGGCCTGTGCGTGCGTATGGGCGAGATTGTGCGCACCTCAGCAAAACACGGCGCCCTCCACTCCATACGCTCCTCCACATAATCACGGGTAGCTGGCTTATGGCTCTTCCTTGGCCTAGCCAAACTACCCGTGTGCCCCCCCCCCCCCCAAAAAAGAAATGTCTTGGGGGTGCCTCTCCGGTTTCCTCGCCAGTCGTGTACCCCGGTAGCGTTCCCGGTCCTCACCAGCCTTTCGCCATTCCTCCCTCTCTCTTTCCACCTGTCCCCATGGAAGGCGATCCTTTCCAGCCTGGATCTCCTCCCAAGTGTAGGAGCCTTTTCCCTCCAAGATCTCCTCCCAAGTCCACTTCTCGTGATTGTCCATGTCAAAGTCAATTTTCTCAGCGTTCCTCTTCTCCTTCCTCTGCTTGGTCTTGTTTTGGTGGGTTGTTCTGTAACAGCAGTCTTCGTTGGGAATGGATGACCAAAATGCAAGCGGGATGTGGATACTCATCTTTTTAATGTAAAGAATGAAGCAAACACGGAAAAACAATAATGACTCACGACATGCTGACAGGCTATACATACAAAACAATAGCAGTGCTAGCACAACAACCCACAAACCCAAGTGAAAAACACACACCTAATATATGACTCCCAATCAGGAACAACGATAACCAGCTGTCCCTGATCGGGAGCCACACAGACCAACATAGAAACATACAACCCAGAACAAACATACAGACATCTTCTGCCACGTCCTGACCAAAATAATACACAACTACACCCTCTGCTGGTCAGGACGTGACACCAATAGTAGCAAAGTAATTACAATTGATCAAATTAACCTGTTAGGGCTAGGGGGCAGTATTGACACGGCCGGATAAAAAACGTACCCGGTTTAATCTGGTTATTACTCCTGCCCAGTAACTAGAATATGCATATAATCATTGGCTTTGGATAGAAAACACCCTAAAGTTTCTAAAACTGTTTGAATGGTGTCTGTGAGTATAACAGAACTCATATGGCAGGCCAAAACCTGAGAAGATTCCATGCAGGAAGTGGCCTGTCTGACAAGTTGTGTTTCATCTTGGCTCTTTTTATTGAAGACTGAGGATCTTTGCTATAACGTGACACTTCCTACGGCTCCCATAGGCTCTCAGAGTCCGGGAAAAAGCTGAACGATATCGAGGCAGCCTCTGGCTGAAACACATTATCGCTTTTGGCAAGTGGCCGATCAGAGTACTATGGGCTTAGGCGCGTGCCCGAGTCGACCCCATGCTTTATTTTCTTTCGTCTGTTTACCTAAACGCAGATTCCCGATCGGAATATTATCGCTTTTTTATGAGAAAAATGGCATAAAAATTGATTTTAAACAGCGGTTGACATTCTTCGAAGTACGGTAATGGAATATTTAGAATTTTTTTGTCACGAATTGCGCCATGCTCGTCACCCTTATTTACCCTTTCGGATAGTGTCTTGAACGCACGAACAAGACGCCGCTATTTGGATATAACGATGGATTATTTGGGACCAAACCAACATTTGTTATTGAAGTAGAAGTCCTGG